>NC_053024.1:248500901-248625476 GCF_003073215.2 Triticum urartu | reverse complement strand
TTAAGCAAAAGAAAAAGATAAGCAAAGAGCTTTTAAGCAAGAACCATAGCATCAAACTACATTAAGATTGCCATACTCGATCATCTCGGATCATATAACTAGAACATCATACATATATAGCATACTTAGGATAGAAGTTGTTGCATTTTTGCTTTGTTGGTTGTGGACAAGTCTCGTATCCAGCTATTGTGCAATCGTGCCAGCGCCTCTCTAGCTTTGTGCAACAAGAGCATTTTCCGTGGACTCCAAATTTTGAGCTCATTCCTTGGTTGCACGACCCCATTTACCCATCCGTGTGTGTGTTTTCGTGTGCCACATCTTGCTATCATTCTACTTGTTGCATTTGGAAAATTGTGAATCTTTTTCAACATTATTGTATCTTGCTAACCATTGCATAAATTTTGTGCCACCATCCTCACCAAGATCCACCAAAGGCTTTATTTGTGTAGGTGTGAGAAATTGACGAGATCCGGTACCAATTGTGATATTTCCTTGTTACACTATTGAGTGATCATTGATCCATTTTCAACATTGGGTAAAGTACATTTGGTCTAGTTATTTTCATTCTCCCACTCACACTTGCTTGAGATGTGGATAGGCCAACTACTTCTTCAAATCCACTCTTCATCAAGCAAGATGAGGACCCGAACAACTACGTCACCTAGAACCACCTCTTAGGCATGCAAAGAGCTTTGCATCAAGAGAATGAACCATTGAGCGAATGCATCGACCTACTTGCTACCGACTTGCGACAATCCGAGCAACGTAAAAGAGACTACTTCGACAACAAGATCGATGCACAAAAGGAGGAGAGAAATGCAAGAATGGACGAGATTCGTGTCTTGTTGGTCAACCGTTCTTCAACATCATCATCATCATCATCATATTCAAGACGAAGCGACTCAAGTCGACATTCTTCGCAATCTTCTTCAGGTACAAGTCCTCCTCGAGCTCGTTCACAACGTCGCCAAGACCATGAAGATCATCAAGCTCCACAAAACCCATTCCATGGCAATGATTTACAAGGCCGTCTTCGTGAACGTGAATGCCTATGGCAACAAGCTAATGAACCTCCGGTCCAAGCGCAAGCTCAAATATGCCAAGATCGACAAGAACAACAAGATGGCGACGCCCTTCGACAAGAGAAACAATGTCATGAGGAACAAGCCCTTGAAGCCCAACAAGCTCTGGGTGCATCAACCCAAGTCATCCGCGCAAGCAACCGGGAACAAGATGAGGCCATCTGCCGTGAGCACCAAGAAGAAGCCGCCTGTCTTGAGGAGCTTCAAGAGATGAGGAACCGTGCAAGAATTCCACACCCTCAACATCAAGCTAATCAAGAAGAGCACGAGGAGAAAGCGGCTCAAGACCCTCGTCCATGGCAACAGCATCCTCATCATCACCACCGACCCCAACACAACGAAGAGCAACGCTACGGCAAGCTCAAGTTCACCATGCCTAAGTTCTCCAGAAGCAACAATCCTAAAGACTACCTTTCATGGGCATTGAATGTTGTCAAGATCTTCTGTTTGCATTACTATGAAGAACAACAGAAGATCGCCATGGCATCGCTTGAGTTCCTAGACTATGTCCTCATTTGGTGGGAACAAGTCGTTGAGAGGCGAGAAGCAAAAGGTGACCCACCGATCACAACTTTAGCTCAAATGAAGGATGTCATGAGAGTGCGCTTTGTACCCACACACTATCGTCGTGACCTCTTCAAGACGTTTCAACTCCTCAAGCAAGGCACAAAGTCAGTTGAAGAATATTACAAGGAAATGAAGATTGCCATGATTCGAGCTAATGTCACGGAAGATGAGGAGCAAACCATGGCACGATTCTTGAATGGACTCAACCATCCTATCAAGAAGATTGCGGATTTCCAACCATACACGAACCTCCTCGAGCTAGTGCACCAAGCTACCAAGGCGGAGCGACAAGTGCAAGATGATTACAAGTACGCTAAGTACTCTTCCAAGACATACGGCTCATACAAGACAAGTTCCACCAAATGCTTCACATGTCAAGGCCGAGGCCACAAGACATTCGAGTGCCCCACTCGGCGCACCATGATCGCCAACGACGACGGCACCTATGACTCTATGAGTGAAGAAGAAATGGAAGCACTTGAGCATGTGGCCATGCACCGACAAGTGAATGAAGATGAATATGACCAAGTCTTTTGTGACAATGATTCGAGCCCCACTCTCATTGTCTCCAAGGTCTTGACACTTCAACACCAACAAGAGGAAGACCAACGTTTCCACATCTTCCATACCAAAGCGGGCATCAACGATCGTTCTGTGAAGGTCATCGTCGATGGAGGAAGTTTCCACAATTTGGCAAGTGAAGAGTTATGTTCCAAGCTACAATTGGTCAAGATGAAGCATCCTTGGTCTTACAAGGTCCAATGGCTTAGCGACTCCGGCACCATCCAAGTGGAGCACACCGTTCAAGTCTCCTTCAAGATTGGAACATACGAAGACACCTTGGAGTGTGATGTGGTTCCCATGTCCGTTTGCCATCTCCTACTTGGACGACCTTGGCAATTTGACCGCGACGTCATTCACAATGGGCGTACAAATCACTATATCTTCAAGATGAAGGGAAAGGAGTACATGCTACAATGTGTCACCAAGCTAAATGATCACCGACAAGCAAGCAACTACCCATCATGGAGGGAATAATGAGACAGTGAGCCACCAAAAGGAGAGTGAGTGCCACAAGCCCAAATTGAGTGCCTCCATGATGAGCGACAAGAAAAATTTAGTCCTCTTAGCAACCAATAGAGAGATGAGAGAAGTGTGTGAGAACCCATCAAGTGTCACCCAATCTTTGATGTAATAGTGTTCCCAAGATGTGTGCGTCAAACATTTGGCATAAGGAATAGCAAAAGTAGGATCATGCGCATACAAGTCTTTTATGTGATCAAAGTCAATGACATTCAATTCAAGTTGGGTAACAAGCATGCATTTGCGAGAAAGAGCGTCCGCCACAACATTTTCCTTACCTTTGATGTACTTGATAACATAAGGAAATGACTCAATAAACTCACTCCATTTGGCATGTCGCTTATTCAATTTAGTTTGACCCTTAAGGTATTTAAGTGTTTCATGATCCGTATGGATGACAAATTCATGAGGGCGAAGATAATGTTTCCACACATGCAAAACTCGTACTAAGGCGTATAGCTCTTTCTCATAAATGGGATAATTCAGTTGCGCTCATGAAAGTTTCTCATTAAAATAAGCTATGGGGCACTTTTCTTGCATTAACAGACCTCCTATACCATTGCCACTAGCATCACGATGAACTTCAAAAGTTTTGTCAAAATTGGGCAAGGCAAGCAAAGGAGTATGTGTAAGCAAATTTTTAATCTCATGAAATACGGTATCTTGGGATAGTCCCCAAAAAAATGGTGCATTCTTCTTACTCAAGGCATGCAAAGGGGATGCAATAGTGCTAAAGTCCTTAACAAATCTACGATAGAAACCGGCTAAGCCAAGGAAACTTCGCACTTGTTGCAAGTTGGTTGGTTGTGGCCAAGTTTTAATAACATCAATTTTAGCTTCATCTACATGAACACCCTTAGATGACACAACAAAACCCAATAAAACAAGCTTATCAACACCAAAAAAAGGCATTTGTCCATATTAGCATAAAGGCGCGTTTTTCTTAGAGTTTGCAAAACGGTTCTAAGATGGGTGACATGATCTTCTAGAGACATGCTAAACACAAGAATATCATCAAAGTAGACCACAACAAATACGCCAATGTAAGGGCAAAGAACATAATGCATCACACGCATAAAAGTGCCGGGTGCTTCGGATAAGCCCATAGGCATAACTAGCCATTCATACAAGCCAAACTTGATTTTGAAAGCGGTTTTCCATTCATCACCTTCTTGAATGTGTATTTGGTAGTCACTACTTTTAAGATCAATTTTAGAGAAAATGGTGGTTCCGCTATGCTCATCTAGCATATCATCAAGGCGATGAATAGGATATCTATAATGAACGGTGATAGCATTGATGGGATGGCAGTCAGAACACATGCAAAAACTACCGTCTTTCTTAGGCATAAGAATAACCGGGACGGCACAAGGGCTAAGGGTCTGTTTGGTTTGAGCCAGCGCCAGCCTTCCCAATCGTTGGCTTGCCAAAATATTGGCGCAGGAATCGGCCGCCCATGCCTTGCCAAAATATTGGCTGAGAATTGAACTAGAGATCTTGTGGAGGTGTGGGCGTGCCAATTATTTGGCTTGCAACCAAATGGATACCTAGAGCTGGTCAACTACCAATATTTTGGCAGGGCACCTTGGGCAATGATCCAAACAGCCCCTAAGCTTTCACGTACATGTCCATTGTCAATGAGTTGTTGTACTTGCCTTTGGATTTCTTTTGTCTCGTCCGGGTTGATGCGGTAGGGTGCCTTGTTTGGTAGGGATGAGGTCGATTCGGTGTTCGATGCCTCGTAGTGGAGGTAGTCCCAGAGGTAGCTCATTGGGAAAACGTCCTGGAATTCATGCAATAGAGAAGACCACACTAAAGGTAGATTGTGAGAGGTGTTAGTCCTTCTCGTTTCATGTTTGCACAATAGGACATATTGGACGACACTCGATGGGTTCTTACACACTTCTCTCATCTCTCTTTTGGTGGCTAAGAGGACTAAATTTTTCTTATGGCTCATCGTGGAGGCACTCAATTTGGGCTTGTGGCCCTCGCGCGGGCCGAGGGTGTGCCACAGGTGTTGATGCCTAACAGGCCCCCGTGCGAGGGAAGACCAAGTCAGCGTCCTTGAGGCGTCGAACGACACTGGTCACCACCTTGGCCATGTGCGGTGCCAGCAGGCCCCCGTGCAACCACGCCAGCGCCTTGAAGCGGATCCATGCGAGAGGATGCGTTGGGGAAGACCAGCCGGCCAAGCGAGCGACAGAGATGGCGACCACGCCCCAAACCCTAGTCATTCGTCATCGCGTTTGTCATAGAAAATAAACAAAGCATCACAAATTAGTGTGTATAGCAGTGTGTATATTTGATCCAGAAGTGCTCCGAAAATTAACATATGTACTATAATTCTAAGATTGGTTAGTGCAGCATAGAAAAATAGACTAGTCACATATCTCAACCCCTTTCCTCATGATCTGAAATAAAATAAAAGTGAAACACCTTCAGAGCGAATGGTTGCTAGTTATTGTCTGAACTTGGGCTCAACTCATGTGTAATTTGTGATAAGAGGCAGTACAAGCATGTAGTGCAGCTAAAAACAAACGAGTTTGTCTCAAATAAGCTAAGTAATTGGACTGTAAGATGAAGGTGCATACATCATCCAATTCTGGTAAAGAGAAATCTGGAAGAAGCATCCACATGTTTAGTTGGCATTCATGCTCTGAACAAACTACTAGCATTCAAACTCTAGCTTTCGGTATTTATCTTATGAACTTTGCAAAATAGCTAGTTGTTCGACGAGTTTTTGTGCACTGTTGCATAAAATAATAATAAAGAATAACGAGTTTTGATGCAGGCTAAATGAACAAAGGCAAATTTAATTATTGTGGCGCATGCACGCATGGCGAATGCCCACGTACTCAG
This sequence comes from Triticum urartu, assembly GCF_003073215.2. NCBI lineage: Eukaryota > Viridiplantae > Streptophyta > Magnoliopsida > Poales > Poaceae > Triticum > Triticum urartu. Next base: position 248,619,885 of record NC_053024.1, on the reverse strand, counting down.
TAAATACATATGCATAAAATACAGGTGCAATTTATACGTGTACATGCACGCGTCCTGGACCGTGTCATGCACATATACATATGAATTTGTGTATTTGCGGCCGGCCGGCAATACCTGAAATACCTAGCTAGCCTTGCATGCACATGTATTTTTCTTTTTCTATTTGATTTGTGATGAATAGGCAACATGCACGTGGGCAATCGTATTAGAGTTGTTCGAATATTATTGTACAAGGTAGGTTACAGTTGGACTTGGTTTGGACTGTGTGTAGACAGGGTAGGAGTTGTGCCTTAATAGGACACTTGTATCCTAGGCCTTCCATATATATCGGAGGTAGACACGCGATGTAACCTATGCCAACATAATAGCACAGGTACGCAGGGGGAGCCGGCGGCGTGTGCCGACGCCCGGGTGGCCGATGTGCGGTATTATGACGGTGTCACGGGGAGGAGCGCCTGTAGTCAGGCCTCAGGGATGTAGCCATGATGGTGAACCTCGTTAACAAATCTCTGTGTCGTGCTTGTGTGATTGCTTGGTCCTTGATAGATCAATGGTGGTCTCGAATTTATTCTAACAAGTGGTATCATGAGCAAGGTTCGAAGAGGTCGTGGATTGTTGATCTAGAGGAGGTCATGGTTGTGAAAAAGGTTGATGACAGGCGGCGCGATTGGGCGGCAGCGGATGTTGCGGGCAATTTTCATGTCACGGAGAAGTGTCGGCCAGTATAGCAACAACGGCACGAATCGGAAGCAGTCGGGAAGCTCCAGGGCAGCAGTATCGCAGCAGCAGTTGGTGTCAGCGGAGTCGATCGATCCAGATCGGTCCAGACGGCGCGTGTGGTGACCCTAGGCGAGAACTGATTACAACGTTGGCGAGCGTAGATCGAGCGCTCGATTCGGTCAAGCGGGGCAGCAGCCATACGCGCGGATGCGTGTGAGGTGGACAAGTCGAGGTCAAGGCCGCCTAGTGGGCTGGGCCAGCGGCGCTGCAGCTCTGGGTGGCGGCGATGCAAGCCTGCAGGGCCAGGCCCAAGCGATGAGCGGTTGGTGACTTCTGGTGGTGTTCACGCGTGCGCGTGCGTTGAGCGCAAGGGAGCTGTGTAGTGCTGTGGAGCCGAAGGAATCGAGGCAACAGTGAGATTTGTTATAAAGAAAATGTGTATGACGTGGAAAGACGCAACAGCAGATCGAGTCGGCGGAGAGAAATCATCCATTGATACGCACCCATCAGGAACTAGCAGGAAGGATTTTGGCAAAGCAATTGCTAGCATTGGTAGCTGTGCCAGGGAGCCAAATCACGTGTTGGATTGCTATTAGTACACGGAGGCATATAGGCTATGTTCTGCTATTGTACTTGGGCATCACGGGAATAAAGCTAGGGTATTTTTCACGGGTCAGTCGTATGAAGATCATGGCACCATCGGGTACTAAAACTTCAGGTTGTGGCAGACAAAGTGAGAGATTTGTTTGCGCAACAAGGATGCTCGAATGTGTTTTGGGAAGTCATGCTAGCTGAGATGGAATTATCATGTGATGATGAGGATTTGTGAAACTGATTTGGGAGCCGGGAGCGTGTTGTGCGGGATCATGCATACACAGGGCGTTAAGCAATGCATGGAGAAGTGTGGGGCGGACACAACGCGGGGTGGAGCATGATTGCAGTCGGATAACTTCGGCTAGGTCAGACTGGACTGTCTGACGGATCGACGGGGATGTCGCTAAAAGCAGAAGACGGCGGTGATTTCAGCGATGAGGACATAGGAGCATGATGCTGATGGTGGCCGACTTCTGGGGCGTGGAAACACGTGGTGTAGGCCTGAGGGCTTGTGCGGCTTTGACAGACTATGGCACAGGGTTGATTCAAGACGGTGCACATGAGAGCTTGGAGTTGACAGGGCGTGGGAGAGTGGCTAGTACAGCCACCATGGAGTCATGTTGAAGGTGGAGTAGGAGTCTGATGGATGACTTCACTCTGAGCTGATGGATGACTTCACTCTGAGCTGATGGAGGGGCTACGGCGTAAGTTAACGAAGAGTCTAAGCCTATTTCAGCAGGATAGCGAGAGACGTGGTTTCAGACTGGGTACTAGTGGTCTGATGGAGACGTGATACTCGCATTCGATCGGTGATGATCGATGGTTCTCTGCAGTGGGGGTTGAGGCAGTGGGGGCTAGCTACCCAAGAGACTCGACCAGGACAGTAGAGGCTCGACGCGGTCATAGCGGCGAGGCGTGCGGTAAGCACGGGACACAGCGACAGGACAAGGCACTGGTGGTCAAAAAAATTATGCAGGGGGTGCTGAAGCAATGTTGACGAGTACCAGATTCAAGTTGGTGACAGAGTCTATCGGTGCCGGAAGATGGACATGAGTTGACCATGGAGAATCTGAGAAAGTGGCGGAGAGTTTGAAATTGTCAAAAGCTGAGAGAGTACATGGACGTATATTTTGTGGTGTTCAGTGCACATGGCAAAGTGCAGATGAGAAATCTATAAGGAGGTGGACTGCTATAGCTGTGGGACATATCAAAGACTATTCGGCAAAAGGGGTGAGACAATTGTGAATTTGACTCAGGGTGACACAGGGCGACGGAGAAATTTCTTCAAGTTTCAGATAGATGGTCAAGGAGGAGCGGTGACGTTGAGTTCAGGTAACTCTTATATGTGGCATCCAATATGCGAGTGTTCACTTTCATGCAGGTCGGTGATCAGTGTGTGATGGCGTTGGACTGATACTCTGGAAGTTGGGAGCACAAACTAGAGTAACAAGGAACTTAATTTTGCTCGAGTGTTGACTATGGTCAAGAAAAGAAGGGACTGCAAGTTACATGTGGAGTCACATGGAGTCTTTGGACTAGCAGCGGTGCTCACGGGATAAACTCAAGTCCAATGTACATGGAAATTTGATGCATGGACGAATTCAAGGTGGTGGAGAATATTCGCCAAGGTGGAGTTTGTTAGAGTTGTGTCGAATATTATTGTACAAGGTAGGTGACAGTTGGACTTGGTTTGGAGTGTGTGTAGACAGGGTAAGAATTGTGTTTTAATAGGACACTTGTATCCTAGGCCTTTCATATATATCGGAGGTAGACACGTGATGTAACTTATGCCAACATAATAGCACAGGTACGTAGGGGGAGCCGGCGGCGTGTGCCGGCGTCCGGGTGGCCGGTGTGCGGTATTGTGACAGTGTCATGGGGAGGAGCGCCTATAGTCAGGCCCTGAGAATGTAGCCATGATGATGAACCTCGTTACCAAATCTTCGTGCCATGCTTGTGTGATTGCTTGGTCCTTGATAGATCAATGGTGGTCTCGAATTTATTCTAACAAATCGGGTGCAAACTACAGGTAAAAGTGTTCAAAGCTGGCTGACGGAGTCGCGTGCTTGACAAGAAAATATGCCCATCAAAATCTGGAAAGAAATAACACGGATCACATAAAAGGCAGGCTCCGACTAGGAAGCTTGCACGGCAAGAAGAAAAAGGCCAGGCGCCACACGATCTCTTGCCCTCTATTAGTCCTCTGGATCCCTACTAGCTTATCCCTGTGCGGCGGCACCCTGCGCCCATCGATAAACTGTGACTATATAGATTGTGTTTATTTTTTATAATAAGTGTTACTATTTTATGATGATCGATTATTGTATGTAAAATAGTGGATGTAGGAAATAAGATGGAAAGAAGCAAATTTATTGCCATCATGCATGTTGCATGTTACTAAACAGAGAAATACGTGTTGATAGATCCCTAATAGTGCTAATGTATTCTTAATGAAACATGTCACGACTCTACTATAATAAGATGAAAGAAATAAAAATTATTATTGCTAGATTAGACCATCATGGTTTAGCTTCTTGCGGGATTAGTGCCCGTGATGAAGTTGTAAAGTGGCATACCCGCGTGGCGGCGCACCGCGCCTTGTTGTGGTTAAACATTTTCTTCTTAATGTGTTTTCTTATTTATTAATCTTGACAAAGGATGAAAAATAATGCATGTGACACTGTCAAAATCCTTTACATGTCCACAAAAAGTCTTATTGCTAATCCTTTGGTAATTGGTTCGTTGCTACTTGTTCATTTCATTTTTTGCATTATTGTGTCTGTAAAATCACATAAATTTTGAATGAGATATTTTTTTTAGAACACAAAGATATTGTGGATGCTAAGGTGTTTGAAAATAGAAGGTTTTATTGCATGAAGTAGTCGATACTTGTTACACAAGGGAAGTACTTTTTTGTATCACATGCTAAGTTTGGGTTTGGTCGATTTCGTTGAATTTTCTATGTAGTATATAAATTTTTGTGTACATTTTTTCCTTTCAATTAACATTTATTTCAATGGTGGCCGCACTTCATTGGTACGCCAGTTTGTTAGTTTTTCTATTCTGCGTGAACTTATATTTGTCTGCCTTTACTTTCAAAACCTAGTACCATATCTTCACGCTTTTTCACAATTAGAAAAGGCAAAGGTGTAACATCCCAAATTTTCAATTTGGAATGTTATACGTAGGTCATTCATGCATATCATATTTTATTTGCATTTCGTTTCGCGATCCTCGAAAATTCTAAGCAACTCAAGGACCCTCGGAGAGAGTTGGGGATTTCATGGTTTTCATATTTGAATTTTATCAAATATCGAAACGAGGATCCATTGTTTTATTATTTTTCTCTTCGAAAATATTTCATATTGAAATATATGAGAGGAGATAATATGACTTCTCCAAAGTAAACGAAATATTGGAGGAAAAAATATGAAAATCAACTTTTTGTTTTTATTCGGATTTTATTGCTATTTTATTTGCATAGGAAAAAACGTGTTTTTCAAAATTGCACATTAGGCCCAAATAAATGTTCATCTTGTCCGGCCGATTTTTAGAGGACGGGGAAAATTTATTTCGGGATTTTTGGAGTCTGTTTAGTATTTCTTTTCTTTTTTCCTGCGGGGGAATTATTTAAAAAAAATACATCGCACCGACCTAACCGGGCCGTATCCGGCTAGGACACCGCCCGGCTGGCCCCTTTAAGAGGCGAGGCCGAGGCCCGAGCCAGCCCCAGCCCTAGTCGCCGCTCCGCCGCGCCTCGATCCGCGCCGCTGCCGCCGCACCGCCGCTCTGCCGCCCCACGCCATCACCCGCCAACTCGCCGCCGGAGTGCACCGCCGCCGCCCACCCATTCCACGAGGTAGCCACCGGTTTTTTTAAAAAACCGATCGATTCTATTTCGTAAACCCTACTTTTGGTTTTTTTAAGTAGATCGGTTTTTTTCGGTTCGGTTAAATAGCGGATGTTCGTCCGTACGTTCGTTTTAACGAACGATTTTCGCCCGTTAGTCACAGACAATGAACGTTCATGCGTTAGCCTATTCGTCAGTTTTTCTTTTTCTCAGATTTTTCGCGATTATGTTCGATCGCGATTTCTGATCCGATTTTCGTTTTAGTTTATCTTTTCGCTCATTTATCGGATCAGGCGATTCAAGCGCCTAGATCTTCGTCTCGAAGCCCTCTTTCCGTTTAACCAACTTGAAGAAGATCTTGGTACTTTAAAATTTGACTTTAGTCCAGATTAGTAATCGGATCTTGTTTCTTTCGCAGTTTGTGTTTCGTTGCTCCATTTGATTCGATTCTTTTTGCAAACCGGAGTTCTTAAGTTGAACATTCTGGTTAGTTCTTCTTATTCGAGTTTTACCCATGCATCTTTGCTTGGTTGCTTATGTATGATATTGTTTGTTTCTGATAGAACATCCGGAGTGCGAAGCGTGCTACTAGGAGTCTCTAGGTTTCACGGATCATCAGCAAGGCAAGTAACACATTGATCATACCCCTTTATTACCCAGTTTTATGCATTAGTTCCAAACCTCAAACACTGCATGATTAGGATGTGATTAACTTGTGGGTTTGGGAAGTAGATGATGAGGTAGAACCTATTACCAGTTTTATTATCAAACCCTCGGGAGTTATCTCTACGTTGCTTATATTGTTATGCTATGCTCATAGACGTGGATTGGGTTTGAGTGTATCCGTGACAGATGTGAGATTCTTATTTAATGGTTCAACATAAGGTGGCAACTTTAATACACATCTGGGTGGATAGCTTGTTTGGGCACCTGGAGAATCCAGTGTTGTCCTAGGATATCCTGGAGTACCCGTGTGATCATCCTATGGTCCGCCGCCCAGGCTCAAAGGGGTCTTGAGATTATTCATGCTAGAAACTTCCGTGTGCAGCCACAAGCCATTATGGGCTCTGGCATAGTATGAGTAAGTTGTGTGACCTCTTTCAATGGTGGGCTAGCAGATGTAGAGGGAAAGTAGGTGTAACTGTCCACCCAGAGTAAAGAGTAAATGCTTCTGAAAGACTGTGTCTCGGTCATCCGTTTCTTAGACATCGTGCAGTGCGAGAAATCCAACGGAGGAGATCGAGTCTTGTGGGGAAAAGTGTGCAAACCTCTGTAGAGTGTACAATCTAATAATGGTTAGCCGTGTCCCCGGTTATGGACATCTTGAGTATCTAGTACTTGGATTTTCCTATGGTATCTCATCACTCTAAATTAATTTGTTGGGTTAATGAACTACTTTAGTTGGGATTGAGTTGGAGGAACCTTCTCAATGATGTTTCAACTACAATGATAGTTAAAATAAAACTTATTCCTTTGTTGTAGGGAAAAATTGGCTTTTCGCAAAAACCTTATAACCATACAGCCTCCACCAGCCAAATATGCATATAGTGTTAGCATTATTTATGTTCATTGCTTTAGTGTGTTACATTGCAAGCATATTCCATGTGCTGACCCGTTTTCGGGCTGCAACATATCACGTTGCAGACTTTTCAGACGAGGAGTAAAATTCGCTAGGTCGTTGTCGTGCAGCTCAGCTATGCCGTTGGAGTTGGTGGACTCACTTTATCTTCCAAGCCTTCCGCTGTTATCGTATTAGATGGCCTTAAGCCATATTTATTGTAATAAGTTCTCTTTTGGAGACATTGATGTATTAAGTGTGTGTATGCTACTCTGTTGTAAATCCTTCGAGTACTGTGTGTCAGCATTACCGATCCAGGGATGGCACTGAAGCACAGAGACTTGACCGTTTGAGGTCGGGTCGCTACAAAAGGTATTTATTTTCCATTTCAATTTCTTAAAAAAACTTCAAAAAAATAATGAACTCAATGCCCAAGTGATGATAAACAACAACATGCTAATCTCTCTTGTGTACAGATTAAATAAAAACAGAGCAAATACTATCCAAAGCCTAATACTTATCTCGGAATTATTGGAGTCACCAAGCATCTTTCATTTCCCTCTTTGAATCTTGACCGAACTAATAGGTGTTTGCCGCGTGTACATGGGTCTGTTTGCCGCTTTTGTCCCTGACAGATGCGTATTTTGGTTGAATGTGAATTTCAAAGCGACGTGACTACGTGCATGGTATTAAGACCCGACATGACTATGTGAGGTGGCCACGTGGTTATGGCATGGACAATTTTGATTTTTTTTCTTTTCCTTGCATACTGGTTAAGAGATCACATGGTTGTAGTGCAGTTTTGGTTCTTTTTTTCTTCTCATTTGCATGTGTATTAATGAAGAGATCTTTTCTCCTGCTGCTTTGCCTAGGTTTCTTTTGTTTTTTTTCTATGCTTGCATGCATAGTGTTAAAGGGATCTTTTTTCTTTTCTTTTCCCAAGCATCCTATATTCTCAAACAATACTACTATACCACATATACCATCATTCCCTCGCAGCAATTTTTAGGATTAACTTAGCGTGAATTGCTAATGTCTGCATGTTACAGTTTTTTGTTGAGCACATTAAGTAGGAGCATGCCTTAGTTCGAGTGGTACTACTTTACAGTGCCCCTTACAGCTAAACATTATATACAATAATACCAAATAACATCATAAAGAGAACCATTTATTGGGTAATCATGGACAAATTTAAAACATATGCTCAAGTGGACAACAAAAATATGGTACATAAATGGTACAATCCAAATCTTACGCGTTTTGTGACTGCTTCCTATCTATAGATATATAAATGAAACAAATACTAACACAAATCAGTGAACCCACATTACAAATTTGAGTTAAGAATACAGAACTATGTCATGTTGTTGCAGGCATGATCTGCCGTCCACCCAAATCCAAAGGCTCTGATTCATGCCCCTTAATTCTGCTATTAACAGAAAAAGAACTGATTTCTGAGAGGGAATTACCATTTACCCCACAGCTGGAGGCTTGGAGTCAAACAGGACAGGGAGATCAATCTGAGACAAGATAGCACAGTTGGAGACTTACAAGGAAGAATACTCTGTGTCTTCACTACAATAAAAAATAGTGTAGAAGCAGAACATGTATTAGCAAGAGAACGGGCAAGGAGGCAGCAGCAAGCTAAAAATTACTACAGAACAGGTAGTACCAACAGGATAGGCAAACTAATTTGATGATTACTCGACTGAAATTCAAGTACCTTCTAGACATAGATGAACTTGCGATTCTCTCCTCGAGCAGCCAAGCAAATGCAGTAGATGGGCAGCACGTTATATATGCAATTCCTGAACCTAGAGAAGTAGACTGTAGACGTGCCATTTGGAACTTTAGACTTCAGGGTCAATCAACAAAAACGAAGCAAAAAATCAAGGCCAAGAAGCGACTCAGGCGTACACGTACCAGAAATTGGAAATCAGGAATCTGTCTACAATGGCAAATCTACACCATGACAGATCCCTTGTCCTCCGAAACAAATTGGAAGCACTGGATCATACCCCGTCCTCCCATCCACGGCTGTACGTGTCATCGCTGGAGTACACCCCATAACAAAGAAGGGAAGAGATCCATGATATCTGGGTCCATGGCCATCGGTCTTGTATACGGACGTGGCGGCAGCGCCCTCCAGCGCAAAGGGCACGGCGACCCTCGGCCTCTACGATGCCCCGGCGGCACACAATCAGTACGCGATGGAGGCGGCGGAGGCACCCCATGGTCGACGACCCCCTTTGTTGCACCTAGTGTGACCCAGCAGCGATGTCGTTGGACTCCACATGCAACATGACTATCGACGGCAGCAGCAACAAAACATCAAGGCTTGGCCATGGCGTTCGTCCATGACTCGGCCTCCCGCTGCATGTCCTCAAGGCGCGGTGACGTGACCCGACCTTGTTTGGCCTCGCTCCTCCTCCTGGACGCGGATGGCCGCGCCTGCACCCGCACCCGCGTCCTCCCTCGGCACGTCCATCTTCAACGGCAGAGGCCTAATGGCGCGGTCACATCCGGGCAGCAGCAGGTGACACGACGCTCCTCCTTCAGGCGAAGCACTACCAGAGCCCGGCGAGCCCATCATGAAGGGAAGCAGCAGGGAAACCAATAAATGTATACGAAAGCGAGGAAACAATGCCCACAGAATGATTACAATATCAGTATATCACAGAAAGAAAGGCCTATTTATAAGGATGCCGATAAGTTGATAGAGGCGAGGGTCTTGATCTTTCGATGAGATGATAACTATCGATTTGGTGGAGTCGACTTTGACGATCCGACTACACACGTGCAAGACGTTGCGCCTTAGCAATCGCTAAACCAATCTCCTGAGGTTACTGACGATGCCGGAAGCACGGTCAGCCTGACCAGGAAGGTCTATTCCTGCAAGCAATCGAAGAACGAGCAAGAATATGATAAAGCAATCTGAATATTGCGAATATATATGAAGTATTGATAATGGTGGGGATCCGTAAGCGGTGCTGGTCTGGTCATTGGACACAAACGAAGTACATGAAGTTGCAATGGCTAACTTTTAATTAAACAAATCCCAAGAAAAAAGCTACTAGATGGATCTACTTATATAGGAGCAAGGGGTGGCGGCCAAGGAAGTGGAAGGATGTCCCAATGCAGCCTAATACTAACCCTAGGTCGTACAAGGCTCATGGGCCCAAGTGGAGGTGGTACAACACCTTTGGACTTGTTGTTTGACTCGGATTCTGGTACAGCGTCAGATTGGTTCGCCGATATCTCAATGCTCCGGACGAATTTGAAGGTGATTCCAATTGGATTGGAAAGAGCACAAAATCTACTTTCCAACAAAAAAAGAATCACCCAATTTGGAGTCCGTATGAAAAAGTTGTTGACGTTTAGAGTCAGGTTTGTCTGTGCAGTCCGAATCTGAATCCAGAACGTGAGAGACTTGGGCTCTATATTCTCTTGGCTCAAAAGTGACGTGAGAGGACTTTTTGAACAGGACCTCAACTTCTCATTTTCCCTTATCTTCATATGTGAATTGTAAAAATGTCCCATACACCTATAATTAGACAAAACACAAAAGTGTGTGAAGTATTTTTGTTCTAGATAACATAAATAGATTATTGAATAGTTTGCACTAGAAATCACCTGACAAATATGCATGTATGCAATATTTTTGGTCGTATCCAAGGTAGTCATGTCCTCATCATCCTCCCCTTCTTGAAAACAAAGCCGTCCTCAGTGTTGCTAAATCTGAAATGTTGCAAACAAAAGAGACAAGGTGTACATGTTGTATATATATATATATATATATATATATATATATATATATATATGTCATCCATTTTTACTTCCCTTGATTTTTGCACATACGACACATGTATACATGAGTAACTTTCATAGTTCATAAATTCTAAAGCCAAAAAATTATCACAAGAAGTAGAAGTCATGAAAATATTGCAACTCAGTTTGCACATATAAGTAAAGCTCTTATTCATTTCAAAAGAGTGACACTGTTCATCATTAAACCATCCCAACATTGGTGAATATACCTTACTTGCATCAAATTTACATCCTACAACATGCTTAAATAAGCAAACATGCAATAAGTCATTGGACATAGAATCATCACCAAGATTAGAGGTCATATCAAAATGATTAAACATTAGTTCTTTTGCATCAACAGTTAATTCAATGGGTGCACTCAAAATTGTTGGAATTTCAGTTATTTGATCACATGACGCATTCCTGACAGTGACAAGATTCTCTAAAATAGGTGGTGTGCTCAAATCAACAGGTAACTCAACACATGATGCATTCAAGTTAACTAGGCATGCATCATTCTCATGTGAAGTTATATCATCAATACCTTTATTGTTACCTTGTCGCAAAGACGTAGCTGATGTAGGTACGAGCGTTGACAATGTACCATACTCTTGAGATGATGTCGCGCTCACAATCCGAGGTGGGGCTGCTCTAGTAGGTGCAATGGTGGAGGAACCAGCCGGCGGTGGTGAGCATGAACTGGAATGGTAGTTGTTGTTGTCACCCAATGCATCCTCCTGTATCTGTCTCTCAAAGGTACAAGCACGAACATACATACCAGTAATGCAATGAGGAATATACTGAAATCTTGCACGGATATCATGGTTCAAACCACCAAAAAAATCTATTCATTGTATCATCCTCAGATTCTTCCATGTCACAATGATGCATATAAGATTTGAACTCTTGGTAGTAAGCATGAACAGTGTTACTGCCTTGTTTTAATTGTTCCAATTTGTGAAGCAATTCACGGCGATAGTAAGGAGGAAAAAATTGTTGTCTCATTACAGCTTTCAAAACTTTCCAAGTTGTGGGTTGGTTATCAATGTTTTTCTTACAATGTACACTCCACCAAACAGAAGCAAAACCAGTAAATGCTCTAGTGGTAGCTCGTATTGTCTCAAGTTCAAAAAAATCATGGTGAGTAAAAACTTGTTCTACTTCAAGCTCCCAAGCTAGATAAATAGCATGATTAAATCTACCCTCAAATGACGGTAAAGAGATAACCTGACCATGTGCATGTGTGTGTTGTCCCAACTCTCGTGATGGTGAAGATGTGTCCGTCATCCAAGAACTTCTATCTCCGGAACCTTTCATGATAAGTAGAAACAAGAAACAAAATTCGAGAATAATGTTCCTATGAACTACTAGGATATGGTTGTAAAGTGCTCATAGTAAAGCAAATATCAATATCTTACAAGTTCTTAGCATGCGGCAGGTGGTGACAAGCAACCAGCGGTGTCAAATAACTCCGAAGATTGTGTAAAGCGATTGCCAGGGGAACATACGTATACACGGTGTAGAAATATGTGGATCTGGGTTGGCTATATTTGGTAGCAAAATATTAGCAATAATCAATTCAGAGATGCAATGTTAAATAAATGCTCAACGATGGTACTATGGTGGTCCTAGGCTAGACCGGACTAGAGACGCGAGCCTAGAACAGTAATGAGGTCACGCCGTAGCACAACTAGCTTCAATAAAGGATATGAAGTAGCTCTGGACAGCAAAATATAAGTGAAGATCACAATAGCCGTAAAGATAATGATGTGAAACAACAGCCAAGCAGAATATATCAACAACTTTATCTCCAACTTTCCTCTAGAAAAGTTTGTGCCAATTTTTTGATAATTTTTTTCAAGAATGGTATTGACTCAATCTTTCAAACACAAAAGGAATCACTCAATTCCGAGTTGATATGAGGAGTCAAAAAATTCTAAAACTGGCCTGAAACTAGAATAAGTTATTTTCGTGAACTTCGGAGGGAAAAAAGACCTATTTACAAGCCGATTTTGAGGTGCCAAACATTGAACTAGCTTTTTCAACTATTTAGATGCAGCTCGTCGCTAGTTTTCATTTGAGTACTCGCGGAGCCAAAACGGACTTCGTATGAGGAAGTTATGCCTGTTTTACTGAACAGTGCACAAAACATATTCCAATCTGAATTCAACTGCGAGATTGAGTCTAGATAGATCCAAATTTTGTTTTTTTTTCTCCTCTCTTTTTTTCCTCACACTTTTTTTCTTTTTCTTTCTTTTTTTCTCTAACTTTTTTTAACTTTTTTCTCCCGTTTTTTTCTCTATCTTTTTTCTCTCTCTTTCCAAAACAAACTAGATAAGATGTAAATTGGATCAAGCGAAGATGGGAACGATCTCAACTATGATTATGACAATGAATGGTGGGTAGCACGTGGAGGAAATTGATGGATGAGTGGTGGACAGCGGAAGGGATAACGATACTACGGCGGTGTGACTAATGTGAACAGAACTCGAAACTCTAAATGACCTAGACACTAAGGCCAGCAACTCGACACGACGATGCAACCGATGATTCAACTATGCAAGCAATGAAAAGAAAATTCCAAAGGCTCAGACTAGATTGGACAAAGGATGAATAGATCTAACCTATTTTTGTGGCTTTTTCTTGGACAATAGGTAAGAAAATAAATGTAATCTAGGAAAAACTGGAAACTCTCACCGAGCAACCTAGCTCTGATACCACTTGATAGAGGCGAGGGTCCCGATCTTTTGATGAGATGATAACTATCGATTTGGTGGAGTCGACTTTGACGATCCGACTACAAACGTGCAAGACGTTGCGCCTTAGCAATCACTCAACCAATCTCCTGAGGTTACTGACGATGCCGGAAGCACGGTCAGCCTGACCACGAAGGTCTATTCCTGCAAGCAATCGAAGAATGAGCAAGAATATGATAAAGCAATCTGAATATTGCGAATATATATGAAGTATTGATAATGGTGGGGATCCGTAAGCGGTCTTGGTCTGGTCATTGGACACAAACGAAGTACACGAAGTTGCAATGGCTAACTTTTAACTAAACAAATCCCAAGGAAAAAGCTACTAGATGGATCTACTTATATAGGAGCAAGGGGTGGCGGCCAAGGAAGTGGAAGGACGTCCCAAGGCAGCCTAAAACTAACCCTAGGTCGTACAAGGCTCATGGGCCCAAGTGAAGGTGGTACAACACCTTTGGACTTGTTGTTTGACTCGGATTCTGCTACAGCATCAGATTGGTTTGCCGATATCTCAATGCTCCGGACGAATTTGAAGGTGATTCCAATTGGATTAGAAAGAGCACGAAATCTACTTTCCAACAAAAAAAGGATCACCCAATTTGGAGTCCGTATGAAAAAGTTGTTGATATTTAGAGTCAGGTATGTCTGTGTAGTCCGAATCTGAATCCAGAACGTGAGAGACTTGGGCTCTATCTTCTCTTGGCCCAAAAGTGACGTGAGAGGACTTTTTAAACATGACCTAAACTTCTCCTTTTCCCTTATCTTCATATGTGGATTGTACAAATGTCCAATACACCTACAATTAAACAAAACACAAAAGTGTGTGAAGTATTTTTGTTCTGGATAACATAAATAGATTATTGAATAGTTTGCACTAGAAATCACCTGACAAATATGCATGTATGCAATATTTTTGGTCGTATCCAAGGTAGTCATGTCCTCATCTTAAGTGCCACACGTGTGGGTGTTAGGGGGTCTGCCCACACATTTTTTGTGGTGTATAAGAGAAACAACGCACACACCTACGTGTGGGCAAAACAAGTAATGCACACACACCTTTTTTTCCTCCCGATCCCTCTCACACGCGTGCGTGTGGGCGAAATAGATAACACCCACACGCCTCGTACGTCAGGCCTCGTACCTCCTGGTCTCGCACACCTCGCGTGACAGTCACCGCGCGTCCCGCAGTTGCCATGGTCTAGACCCTCGTCCATGTTCGTTTAACTGTAGTTGCCATGTCGCTGAACTTCGGTTGCCATGTCCGACAATTACAGTTGCCATGGTTGCTCAATTGCAATTGCCATGTATGATCTGTTCTACTGCAGTTGCCATGATTTCAAAATTTTAGGAGTTGCCACCCATTAACACTAGGCAGTTGCCGTGTGGCACTACAAAAAGGCATGGCAAAAAAACATGTTCGGGTAAAAGAGAGAGTTGCCGTGTGCTCACAAGCACGCTAGGGTAGTTGCCATGTAAAGAGAAAGAGTTGCCATCTGCTTACGTGCATGCTAGGGCAGTTGTCATGTACCATTCAAAAACACATGGCAACTCGGGTAAAAGAGAGTTGCCATCTGCTTACAAGCAAAGCTAGGGCAGTTGCCATGTACCCTGCAGAAACACATGGCAACTGCCAGCTTTGGGTGTGGGCGAGGAGACGGGCGTGTGGGCGAAGTGATAAACGCCCACACACCAGCCCCCTCTGCATGCGTGAAAACTGGTGTGTGGGTGAATTGTTAAACGCCCATACACCAGCCCCCCGTGTGATGAAAAAGGAGTGTGTGTGACCGGATGAATGCCCACACATCAGCTTAGTCCTACGTGGCTTACAAAAACTGCTAGAACGTGCCAAGATACGTGCAGAATTGGTTGGACGAGGATCCATGCATGTGGGCAAGTTGCCAGAGCCCACACGTGTGGGCGTTAGTGTTTTCGATTTATAATTCACGGAAGGTTGAAAGAGAAATAGAAAACAAACAGGAAACACCTAGCGACAAGATCTTTAGATTATATGGCCCAAGCGGCACCGATCGAAAGCGATAGCGTCTCCAGAATATACGATCAAAGCGGCACCGATCAATACGGTAAAACGGTACTGACGATGGTAACGCAGGCAATTACATGTGGATCATAGGAAGACAACCACACAAGGATTTGACCAGGCCAGAATAGGAAGCGAGAAAGCGACTTGGGCCAACAGCGGTAGGAATATATACAGCGACGGGACGATTGGGCCAACAGCAGCGAGAAGATAACCCAATGACCAATAAAAATCGGAAGAAGCATCGAAGCAAAAAGAATGTGTCAGAGTAGAAACCCCAACATAGAAAGTGGCCCACAGACAGCAAAAAATACTAAACCAACCAACACAACGTGCACACACGTTCAAAAAAATTAAAACGAAAACCTGGGCACACCACTCATTTCTACACAGCCATATACCAAAATAATACACGTGTCATATACAAATTTACCCATGGGTCATTTTCAGCCAAGTAGTTTAACCTTAGAGCGAAAACGCCCCCGGAAATAGGGGCTTGGGTATATATACAGGGAGAAAATACTGCTCAAAGGGCCAAGCAAACCCATGCACACATCCCAGTCCAGAAACTAAGACACGCATGGGAGAGCAAGGAGGCAGCGCCAGAGTACGATGACGCGCCATAGTGCCGAACACGTCGCCGAGATAACGGTTGTGCGGAGATACGACCATGGAAGACACCTACGTGTATGCAATCACATGTGCAATAGCTAGCGTGCCATCTCGTACGTGAAGTTTCTTTTGTTAGCAGGTTTCATGGAAGGAGACGCGTCTATGCTGGTGGTGTTAGCCCACCACAATGAGATAGCAGGCATACAAGGAGACGTACCCAGGCGTCTGCGTCCAAGAGAACACGACATGCCTACAGAGAAGACCGTGGATGAAACCTAAGGAGCGCGGCGGCGCCCTCGCGCACACGCCTATGGACGAGGAGGAAGCAGCATGCCATTTTCTTCTTTTTCATGTACAAGTGTAGTGGAGGCGGCAGACAACGCGGCGCTCTTCTTCTACCAAGTGCAACGGAGGCAGCGGACGGCGCGCCCAGCCGAGGTGGCCGCAGATGAAGTGATGCTCTTCTCATACCAGGTGATGTGGATGCGGTGGACGACACACCCAACGGAGGTGGACGCAGACGAGCAACGCTCTTCTCGTACCAGAGGGAAACTCCTACTATGCCGTCGCCGGAGACGACTTCTCCTGACCAGGAGACTACGCTGACACCGGATGCCGATCTAATATTGTTACAATGCGAAATACTTGAACGCTACACGCAATTGACTCACCTACATTTTATGCTCCCACCCTTTTGTAGAAAAAGCCTCTACCTCTGGGGAAGTGCTCACATCAACTCCAATTTGGATGGAGCTTCTCGATGGGTTAGAGCTGCCAGAACTTTTCTATGACAAGCCCTTCATCTTCAGGCATCATGTTCTTGTTTGGAGATGACTCGGGAGTAGTCGGAGCTCGCCAACGACGCAGCCCAGCCGCTAGCTCTAGTGCTCTACCATGACGGCCTACATGTCCTCGGCAAACAGGTCACGGTGTACATTCTCAATGAACAGGTCCACGGTGAACAGATTCATGGCGAAGAGAACATCGGCGTACAGGTCTTGCACCATGCTTCCTGGAGCAAATAGCATGGCGGGATCGGAGCTCGCTGATGAGGTAGCCAGAGACCATCCTTCACCTTGACGAAATACAAGTCCCTAGTGAGCAGGTCCACGGCGTTCCGATCGCGATGGATGCGTCTGGTATCTTGCTTCCCGAAGGAGACAGCGTGGCGGAACCGGAGCCCGCCAAGGACGTAGCCCAAGACAAGTCTATGGCGAACAGGTCTCTCCGTGCATAGGTCCATGGTGTTCTGATCACGATGGACATGTTTGGTGTCTTGCTTCCCAGAGGAGAGGGCATGGCGGAACCGGAGCTCGTGACGACGTAGCCCGGGACAAGTGTTCGTCTTTCACGACATGCTCTGGTCCTGGGTTTCTTCCTATGGTCTTCTAGCATTAGAAGAAGTCGTGTCCATCCCGGACATCTGCAACGTCCTCTCATGCCTTTGGGGGGCAAACAAAGATCAGGAAAAGACGGACCGAACCCATTCGGTGACTTTCGCGGTACCCACTAATCTAATGGTTTCATTCTCCCATCGAGAGGTTATGATACTAGCAAGAGTCCTATTCTTCTCCTCTCGATCCTACCTTGGGTTATGTTTGACAGGGATGGTTAGTGAACTTCTATTGGTTTCAAAGGAGGATAGAGATCCATTGGGAAGGCTCGAAAGGTTATTCGATATCAAAGGTTGACCCTCGACACACCGTAGCCACTATTTTTTACACTGAATACAACATTTAGCTGAGACGAGGCACCCACCATGGCGGACAGGTCCTCGGCATGCATGTCAAGATGTACAGGTCCATGGCATCGTCGGCGTACAGATCACCCTTTGGTGCGGCACCCACCCAAGGCGACGTGGCCTCTACAACGCCACCTTTCGTCGGTCCCGTGAGGAGGCACCCTTGTCTTGGTAGACCACCGAATACATCATGCAGCCGAGACAATGTGGCACAACCATTACAATGGTTTCTTCACAAGTTTGCCAGCTGGTGCACCCTGATAAAGCAGACTGCCAAGTGAGGCGCACCCATCAGGGCGTACAGGTCTTGGTGTATAGGTGCATGGCACCGCCGGCGTATAGGTTCCCCATTGACATAGCACCAGCCCAAGGCAACGTGGCCTCTACGACACCACCTTTTCCACGGCCCTGTGAGGCGGTGACCTTTGTCTTGACGGACTACCGAACACTCAGCTTCTAGCCGAGAAGAGGCACCAACAACACTGGTCATGCCGATGTGAGTGTGCGACGGTTTTACACAGGCGTCGGTCTCCTAAACAACTTACTCCCGCACAGCGTACCCCTTGCATACCCCTGACGAGGCCGCTAGGTCATCTAGAAGTCCGAGCCGAGCAGGACCCATGCAACTTTAACCCCAACTACATCAACGCCGCCAAGACCGACAAGGCTGACGGCAAGGGCGAGCATAGCTAGCACAAAGCCACGTTTTTAGTGGTGCGTGTACCGATGAGGACATGGGCTCTGTCGCTGCCCACACACCACCACAACCATCTCATGCATGGAGAAAGTAAAGCGAAGACGATGAAGACAACCACACGGGTTAATCAGAGGTATCTCGCGGAGTAACCCGTGGGAGTAATTAACCGGGGCCTTTCGAGGCCCCGGGAATGAGAGACAGCAATCGCTACAATCAGGCTGGCCGCGCTAGTAGGCCACAGAGCGCATTTGTAAAGGGAACTTGGAATTTTGTTTCTCCAATGAGAGATTAATAAAGTGCATGTTTCCTATGTTTATTTGTGTACTTAGTACATTGGCACGACCGCAATGTTTTATTTCCCCTGGCGCGTAGAGAGATAATAATATAATAACCCATGTTATTTTTATTATTTCTCATGTAAAACACTAGTCCGTGAAATTAAGACAAACAGACTATTGAGAAATGAGACTTTATGGCTTAACGATTTATAGGTGCATGAAAAAATTGGTTGGAAACTAACAAAGGAGCGTGGGTTGGCCTACATCACTTCTACAACAATCTAGCATAATGCAAGAAAACAGCATGCTAAATTTAGTTGTGTACGTCCTGAAAGTTCACTCAAAGAGAAGAAATTTTGTACCCTATTTGAATCCATGTTTGATAGAGGCAAAGGTGTCCCGTCTTTCGATGAGATGGTGATTATCGTTTTCGGTGGAGTAGACTTTGACAATCCGACTACGAACATGCGACGACCTCATGCCTTAGCAATTGCTAAACCAACTCCGAGAGGTTATTGACCACGCCGGAGCATGATCAACCTGACCATGAGGGTCTATTCCTGCAAGCAAACGAAGAACAAGCAAGAAACTGAGATTGCAATCTGGATATTGTGAGTATAAGATGAAAGATTTATTGATTAAGGTGGGGTTCCGTGACATCTTAGTCTGGTTGTTGAACACAAACGAAGTACGGGAAGTTGCAGCTATGGCAAGCTTTTAGTCTATGCAAAATCCAAAGTCTACACGATGCCCTAAGGGTTGTATATATGGAGGAAGACGGGGGAATTTCATGACCCCTTGGAGCAGGGGTCCAAAACCAACCCTAACTCTTGTTTCCCCACACATACAGACTCTAAAAACAGCCTATACTCAAGGATTTCGAAATTATATGGGCCTGGCCCAAAAATAAGGTGACGCGGCACCTATTATAAGCTATGGACGAAATTTATGAAACAGCATCTTCTATATTTCGTCCATTGCCTTGTATGTCATAAAGGAGGCTTCAATGTACTGAAATCTTCACTAGAAACGCCGTTCTGGTTCCCTTCATGCGCGCCTTCATCTCCATCCTTGTTTCTGCTCCAGTGTTCATCCCTCTTGTCCATGCTAGGCCCTTCATTAGTAATCAACACAAATGTATCCAATTTAGGTAGCATCATATTCTCAAGAACATTAGAATTGTAACCAAGAAATGAAAGTACCTGGTAATTCAATTGGCATGCGCGAACTCTAGTAATTGGTCCACTGTGTATAGCAGCAGGGGTTGTGGGTGTAACAATGATATTGATGTCCTCATCAATGTTACCCTGTTTGAATCACAGGTAAAATTCATGTTGCCATATTGAATCACATGTAAAATCGGTAAACCGTTGAACCTAGGAACCAAGCAATATAACTAACCTATAATTAACATAAGAAATGAACTCCAAATCGTATTGAAGCACATCAGAAGCTGCAGGACAAGATAGTAGAAGATGGGAGAGAGAGGACCTCCATGGCCTCGGCTACAGTGCAGGGTCACCCGAGCATAATCTCCCTGGCGTTGGTGATTCAGTACTTCCGCACCCGCCCCTCTACTACTACAAAAGAAAAGAAGAAATGATAGGAAATTAGAGAGAGGAAGACAGAGAGATAGGAGGAAGGAGGGGAGGGGGTGAACTCACCGGACATGGACGTCGTTGCCGGAGCCGAAACCCTAGCCACGGGCCAATGTCGGGTGAGCGGTGCTGGATGTGAGCGGTGAATCCAGCCGAAGTAGAGGACGTAGCAGAACGAGGCAAGCTTGCGTTGTGCTACGCAGTGGCGGCAGACGCCGGGCCTCGCCGGAATCAGGCTATGTAAGCGGGACAGGGCTGGCTAGAGAGGCGAGGGGTGTCGGTGCGTCGGCCAGATGAGAGCAGAGTCAGGAGGGATTTAAGGAGGGAGATATGTCAAGGGGAGGGGCATGGTGGATCTGGCAGACGAAGATGAGGGGATTGGGAGGAGAGAGATGAGATGAGGCGGCGCTAGAGAGAAAGAGATGGACGGGAGAGGATAGGGTTAGCTCTATCTTTTCATTTTGGCAGGCCTTGGTGGGCTGGTTGGCGCGGGTCGGAATTTTTTTTTGACTGGCGGGTGTCACCTTTGGCCAGCCAGAGGTAAATGAAGTGGCGGGCACAAAACAGCACCCGCCACTGCTATTCTTTTGTTATCAGTGGTGAGTACGCATTGTGGACCGCCACTGGTATACTTTGACAGATTTGTCGCGCTACCAAAAAATAATGATGGCGGGTATGTATAAAAAAACGCCCACTACTGATAACTCAACTAGCAGTGGTGGGCACTAGTTTGTGCCCGTCACAGGTAACATTTTCCCAATCATAAATCTGGGCTGCTGTTACCAGCGACGGGTGCAAACTGACGCCCGCCACTAATTTAAGGTCACCTATAAGCCCTTTCCCAGAAGTGCATCTTGTACTCTATACTCCATCACATCAATATAATCAAAGCAGGACATAGGATTTTACCTCTTTGAGAGGGCTCGAACCTGGGTAAATATCGTCTCCCTTTGTACCCCGTTACCATTGCTCCTTGACCTATATCTCAGGAACCCTACCTGAGATTTGCCAATTTTAGCACCGACACTGACGATGTTGATCCCTCCTTGCTTGTAGCTATCACTCTCGCCTGTGCGGTGCTACCTCTTGAGCATGCGTTGGTTTTCCCTTGAAGAGGAAAGGGTGATGCGGCAAAGCAGCGTAAGTATTTCCCTCAGTTTTTGAGAACCAAGGTATCAATCCAGTAGGAGACCACGCGCGAGTCACCTCGTACCTACACAAACAAATAAGAACCTCGCAACCAACGCGATAAAGGGGTTGTCAATCCCTTCACGGCCACTTGCAAGAGTGAGATCCGATAGAGATGATAATATAAATATTTTTGGTATTTTTATGATATAAATTGGAAGTAAAGAAGATTGGAAACTTATATGATGGAGAATAGACCCGGGGGCCATAGGTTTCACTAGTGGCTTCTCTCAAGATAGCATAAGTATTACGGTGGGTGAACAAATTACTATCGAGCAATTGATAGAATTGAGCATAGTTATGAGAATATCTAGGTATGATCATGTATATAGGCATCACGTCCGTGACAAGTAGACCGACTCCTGCCTGCATCTACTACTATTTCTCCACACATCGACCACTATCCAGCATGCATCTAGAGTATTAAGTTCATAAGAACGGAGTAACGCTTTAAGCAAGATGACATGATGTAGAGGGATAAAGTCATGCAATATGATATAAACCCCATCTTTTTATCCTCGATGGCAACAATACAATACGTGTCGTTTCCCCTACTGTCACTGGGATCGAGCATCGCAAGATTGAACCCAAAGCTAAGCACTTCTCCCATTGCAAGCAAGATCAATCTAGTAGGCCAAACCAAACTGAAAATTCGAAGAGACTTGCAAAGATAACCAATCATACATAAAAGAATTCAAAGAAGATTCAAATATTGTTCATAGATAATCTTGATCATAAACCCACAATTCATCGGATCTCAACAAACACACCGCAAAATAAGATTACATCGAATAGATCTCCAAGAGAATCGAGGAGAACTTTGTATTGATATCCAAAGAGAGAGAGAAGAAGCCATCTAGCTAATAACTATGGACCCAAAGGTTTGAGGTAAACTACTCACACATCATCGGAGGGGCCATGGAGTTGATGTAGGGGCCCTCCGTGATCAATGCCCCCTCCGACGGAGCTCCGGAAAAGGCCCCAAGATGGGATCTCTTGGGTATAGAAGGTTGCGGCGGTGGAATTAGGTTTTTGTGGTGCTCTCCGATGTTTTCAGGGTACGTAGGTATATATAGGAGGAAGAAGTAGGTTGGTGGAGCCACTAGGGGCCCACGAGGGTGGAGAGGCGCCCAGGGGGTAGGCGCGCCCCCTGCCTCGTGGCCTCCTCGTTGGTTGCTTGACGTCCACTCCAAGTCCTCTGGATCACGTTTGTTCCAAAAATCACGCTCCCAAAGGTTTCATTCCATTTGGACTCTGTTTGGTATTCTTGTTCTGCGAAACACTGAAATAGGCAAAAAAACAGCAATTTGGGTTGGGCCTCCGGTTAGTAGGTTAGTCCCCAAAATAATATAAAAGTATATAAATAAGCACGTTAAACATCCAAAATAGAATATATAATAGCATGGAGCAATCAAAAATTATAGATACGTTGGAGACGTATCAAGCATCCCCAAGCTTAATTCATGCTCGTCCTCGAGTAGGTAAATGATAAAAACGGAATTTTTTATGTGGAATGCTTCCTAACATATTTCTCAATGTAATTTTTATTTATTGTGGCATGAATGTTCAGATCTGAAAGATTCAATTTAAAAGCTTAATATTAACATAAAAATAATAATACTTCAAGCATACTAACTAAGCAATCATGTCTTCTCAAAATAACATGGCCAAAGAAAGTTCATCCCTACAAAATCATATAGTTTGGTCATGCTCCATTTTCGTCACACAAGAATGCTCTCATCATGCACAACCCCGATGACAAGCCAAGCAATTGTTTCATACTTTAGTAATCTCAAACTTTTTTCAACTTTCACGCAATACATGAGCGTGAGCCATGGATATAGCACTATGGGTGGAATATAATATAATGAAGGGGGTTATGTGGAGAAGACAAAAAGGAGAAAGTCTCACATTGACACGGCTAATCAATGGGCTAGGGAGATGCCCATCAATTGATGTCAATGCAAGGAGTAGGGATTGCCATGCAACGGATGCACTAGAGCTATAAATGTATGAAAGCTCAACAAAAGAAACTAAGTGGGTGTACATCCAACTTGCTTTCTCACGAAGACCTAGGGCACTTGAGGAGGCCCATTGTTGGAATATAAAAGCCAAGTTATATAATGAAAAAATCCCACTAGTATATGAAAATGACAAAACAAGAGACTCTCTATCATAAAGATCATGGTGCTACTTTGAAGCACAAGTGTGGAAAAAAAGATAGTAGCATTGCCCCTTTTTATTTATATTTTTTGGGGCCTTCTTTTTTTATTTGGCCTTTTTTCTTGGGACAATGATCTATTAATGATGATCATCACACTTCCATTTATTTACAACTCAATGATTACAACTCGATACTAGAACAAGATATGACTCTATATGAATGCCTCCGGCGGTGTACCGGGATGTGCAATGACTCATGAGTGACATGTATGAAAGAATTATGAACAGTGGCTTTGCCAAAAATACGATGTCAACTACATGATCATGCAAGGCAATATGACAATGATGATGCGTGTCATAATAAATGAAACAGTGGAAAGTTGCATGGCAATATATCTCAGAATGGCTATGGAAATGCCATAATAGGTAGGTATGGTGTCTGTTTTGAGGAAGATATATGGAGGTTTATGTGTGATAGAGCGTATCATATCACGGGGTTTGGATGCACCAGCGAAGTTTGCACCAACTCTCAAGGTGAGAAAGGGCAATGCACGGTACCGAAGAGGCTAGCAATGATGGAAGGGTGAGAGTGCGTATAATCCATGGACTCAACATTAGTCATAAAGAACTCACATACTTATTGCAAAAATCTACAAGTCATCAAAAACCAAGTATTAAGTGCATGCTCCTAGGGGGATAGATTGGTAGGAAAATACCATCGCTCGTCCCCGACCGCCACTCATAAGGAATACAATCAAATAATACCTCATGTTTCAAATTTGTTACACAACGTTTACCATACGTGCATGCTACGAGACTTGCAAACTTCAACACAAGTATTTCTCAAATTCACAACTACTCAACTAGTTATCACTATCTCCATATCTCAAAACAATCATCAAGTATCAAACTTCTCTTAGTATTCAATGCACTTATATGGAAGTTTTTTCTTTATAATATCATAAGAAAATTACCATGCTATTCTAAAGGACTCTCAAAATAATATAAGTGAAGCATGAGAGATCAATTATTTCTATAAAATGTAACCACCACCGTGCTCTAAAAGATATAAGTGAAGCACTATAGCAAAAACTATATAGCTCAAAAGATATAAGTGAAGCACATAGAGTATTCTCATAAATTCCGATTCATGCGTGTCTCTCTCAAAAGGTGTGTACAGAAAGGATGATTGTGGTAAAATAAAAATCAAAGACTCAAATCATACAAGACGCTCCAAGCAAAACACATATCATGTGGTGAATAAAAATATAGCTCCAAGTAAAGTTGCCGATAGACGACGACAAAAGAGGGGATGCCTTCCGGGGCACCCCCAAGCTTAGGATTTTTGGTGTCCTTGGATTTTACCTTGGGGTGCCTTGGGAATCCCCAAGCTTAGGCTTTTGCCACTCCTTGTTCCATAATCCATCAAATCCTTACCCAAACTCGAAACTTCACAACACAAAACTTAACAGAAAATCTCGTGAGCTCCGTTAGCGAAAGAAAACAAAACACCACTTCAAGGTACTGTAATTAACTCATTATTTATTTATGTTGGTGTTAAACCTACTGTATTCCAATTTCTCTATGGTTTATAAACTCCATTACTAGCCATATATTCATCAAAATAAGCAAACAACACACGAAAAACAGAATCTGTCAAAACAGAACAGTCTGTAGTAATCTGTAACTAACGCAAACTTCTGGAACCCCAAAAATTCTAAAATAAATTGCTGGACGTGAGGGATTTATCTATTAATCATCTGAAAAAATAATTAACTAAATAACACTCTCGAATAAAAATGGCAGCAATTCTCGTGAGCGCTAAAGTTTCTATTTTTTTACAGCAAGATCAAAAAGACTTTCCCCAAGTCTTCCCAACGGTTCTACTTGGCACAAACACTAATTAAACACAAAAAACATAACCAAAACATATGATAGATAAATTATTTATTACTAAACACGAAAAAAAGCAAGGAATAAAAATAAAATTGGGTTGCCTCCCAACAAGCGCTATCGTTTAATGCCCCTAGCTAGGCATAAAAGCGAGGATAGATCTAGGTATTTCCATCTTTAGTAGGCAATTCTTCAATAAGACACCTATAACCCCTAGGAGTTTCCTCCTTTTATTAATTATGAAACTTCTAGGCACAAAATCGAGAAAATCATTAGTAGCAAAAGGTTCCTTAAGGATAGTAAGAAAGTTGGGGGTGAACACTTATGGATTTGAGGTCCGCATTTCCCTTACTAGAAGTTTCATCCTTATTTTTAGGAACATACATCAATTTGGCAATCTTTGAATTAGGAGGAGTGTTTTTCACGGAAGAAAAAGCAGACCCTAGATTGGTAATAATATCCTCAATTTTATCAATTCTAGTGGAATCTTGATCTATCTTTTCATTAACCATAGGTCCCTTTTCTTTAAAAAAATTTAAGAGCAACTCCTACCTTAGATCCGTATTAGGTAATTTGGTTATGGATCTTTCTATACAAATTTTCAATTAACTCTACGGTGGAAACTTTATTTTCAATAATTTCAAGCCGTTGCATTACATGTTCCAAAGTTAAAATAGTCCCATTAACCAAAAGAGGTGATGGGCCAAACAAATCTATCATAGCATTATAAGAATCAAAAGTATGGCTACCCAAGAAATTTAAAAAAATTCTATGCATCACCAAGATCAATCTATGGAGTTTACTAGCAACGAGAGGGGAGTGCATCTTCATACCTTTGAAGATCGCGATGCGGAAGCGTTGCCAGAACGCGGTCGGTGGAGTCATACACGAAGCAATTCAGATCGCGGCCGATTCCGATCTAAGCGCCGAACAACGGCGCCTCCGCGTTCAACACACGTGTAGCTCGATGACATATCCCATGCCTTGATCCAGCAAGGAGAGAGGGAGAGGTTGGGGAAGACTCCGTCCAGCAACAGCACGACGGCGTGGTGGTGTTGGAGCAGCGTGGTACTCCGGCAGGGCTTCGCCAAGCGTCGCGGGAGGAGGAGGAGGTGTTGGGGAGGGGGAGGGCTGCGCCTTGGATGTGGTGCGGCTGCCCTCCCACCTCCCCTCTATTTATAGGAGCAAGGGAGAGGCGGGCCGGCCCCCTCCAGATGGATCTAGAGGGGGGCGGCGGCCAAGGGGGGAGGCTTGCCCCCCAAGCCAAGGGGGGCACCCCCTTTAGGGTTCCCCCAAACCCTAGGCGCATGGGCCCTAGGGGGTTTGGCGCCCAGCCCACCTAGGGGCTGGATCCCCCTCCATATTCAGCCCATAGGGCCCTCAAGGGCAGGTGGACCCTTCCGGTGGACCCCCGGAACCCTTTCGGTGGTCCTGGTACAATACTGATAAACCCCCGAACACTTCCGGCGACTGAATAAGGACTTCCCATATATAAATCTTTGTCTTCGGACCATTCCGGAACTCCTCATTACGTCCGGGATCTCATCCGGGACTCCGAACAACATTCGGTAACCACGTACAAACCTTCCCTATAACCCTAGCATCATCGAACCTTAAGTGTGTAGACCCTAAGGGTTCGGGAATCATGCAGACAAGACCGAGACATCTCTCCGGCCAATAACTAACAGCGGGATCTGGATACCCATGTTGGCTCCCACATGTTCCACGATGATCTCATCAGATAAACCACGATGTCAAGGATTCAATCAATCCCGTATACGATTAACGATTCCCTTTGTCTACCAGTATAGCACTTGCCCAGATTCGATCGTCGGTATACCGATACCTTGTTCAATCTCATTACGGGAAGTCTCTTTACTCGTTCCGTAACACATCATCCCGTGACCAACCCCTTAGTCACATTGAGCTCATTACGATGATGTCTTACCGAGTGGGCCCAAAGATACCTCTCCGTCATACAGAGTGACAAATCCCAGTCTCGATTCGTGCCAACCCAATAGACACTTTCGAAGATACCCGTAGTGCACCTTTATAGGCACCCAGTTACGCTGTGACGTTTGGCACACCCAAAGCATTCCTATAGTATCTGGGAGTTGCACAATCTCATGGTCTAAGGAAAAGATACTTGACATTAGAAAAGCTTTAGCAGACGAACTACACGATCTTGTGTTATGCTTAGGATTGGGTCTTGTCCATCACATCATTCTCCTAATGATGTGATCCCGTTATCAATGACATCCAATGTCCATGGTCAGGAAACCGTAACCATCTATTAATCAACGAGCTAGTCAACTAGAGGCTCACTAGGGACATGTTGTGGTCTATGTATTCACACATGTATTACGATTTCCGGATAACACAATTATAGCATGAACAATAGACAATTATCATGAACAAGGAAATATAATAATAACCATTTTATTATTGCCTCTAGGGCATATTTCCAACAGTCTCCGACTTGCACTAGAGTCAATAATCTAGTTACATTGTGATGAATCGAACACCCATAGAGTTCTGGTGTTGATAATTTTTTGCTCGTGGAAGAGGTTTAGTCAACGGATCTGCGACATTCAGGTCTGTATGCACTTTACAAGTATCTATGTCTCCATTTTGAACATTTTCACGAATGGAGTTGAAGCGACGCTTGATATGCCTGGTTTTCTTGTGAAATCTGGGCTCCTTGGCAAGGGCAATTACTCCAGTGTTGTCACAGAAGAGAGTTGTAGGATCGAAAGTTTGTCTAGAGGGGGGTGATTAGACTACTTGACCAAATAAAAATCTAGCCTTTTCCCAATTTTAGTTCTTGGCAGATTTTAGCAACTTTGGACAAGTCAAGAAATCTTAATACAATTCAAGCAAGCATGCAAAGAGTATATGAGCAGCGGAAAGTAAAGCATGCAACTTGCAAGAATGTAAAGGGAAGGGTTTGGAGGATTCAAACGCAAATGCAGACGCGGATGTTTTTGTCGTGGTTCGATAGGCGGTGCTATCGTACATCCACGTTGATGGAGACTTCAACCCACGAAGGGTAACGGTTGTGCGAGTCCACGGAGGGCTCCACCCACGAAGAGTCCACGAAGAAGCAACCTTGTCTATCCCACCATGGCCATCGCCCACGAAGGACTTGCCTCACTAGCGATAGATCTTCACGTAGTAGGCGATCTCCTTTCCCTTACAAACTCCTTGGTTCAACTCCACAATCTTGTCGGAGACTTTCAAGTGACACCTAGCCAATCTAGGAGACACCACAATCCAAGAAGTAACAAATGGTGTGTCGATGATGAACTCCTTGCTCTTGTGCTTCAAATGATAGTCTCCCCAACACTCAACTCTCTCTCACAGGATTTGGATTTGGTGGAAAGAAGATTTGAGTGGAAAGCAACTTGGGGAAGGCTAGAGATCAAGATTCAGATGGTAGGAATGGGGTATCTTGGTCTCAACACAAGTGTAGGTGGTTCTCTCTCAGAAAAAGTAAGTTGGAAGTGTAGGTTTGTTCTGATGGCTCTCTCCGCAAATGAAGAGGTGGTGGAGGGGTATATATAGCCTCCACATAAAATCTAACCATTACACATAACTTCCCAAACTCGGTGGGACCGAATGGTTAAACTCAGTTGGACCGATTCAGCAAAGCTACTGACCGTTAGGGTTTTCGGTGGGACCGACATGCAACTCGGTAGGACTGATATGATTAGGGTTAGGGCATAACGTAATCTCGGTGAGACCGATTACACAAACTCGGTGAGACCGATTTTGGTAATAAGCTAACCAGAGAGTTGGTCAGGTAAACTCGGTGGGACCGATCGCTCATTTCGGTGAGACCGAAACGTTACGAAGGGAAAACAGAGAGTTTACATTGCAATCTTGGTGCACTACAAAAAATACACTTCTGTGATGATACGTGTTTGTCACAGTAGGTCGCTTTTTTTGTCATGCATGTACATCCATGACAAATTTATGATAGAATCAAGATAGTCATACATGTGCTGTCGTAGAAGTGTTCCATGACATTACCAAAATTATGATCATGGAAGTGTCCACTTCCATGACGATAAATCGTGTGTCACAGAAGTGCTTTCGTCAAGGGTGACCGACACGTGGCATCCACCGTAACGGAACGCTGTTAAGCTACCGGGTCGGGTTTTGGATCCGATAACCCGTTAACAGCCCCGACCAATGGGGATTTTCCACGTGTAAAATCATCATTGGCTAGAGGAAACACGTGTCGGCTCATCGTCGGGACAGATGTCATCCACTCAATAGACGGAAGGCGCCTATGATACGTCGACATGTGGCACGGCCCAACAAGTTTAAATGGGCCGGCCCAACTAAAGGCCCACAAGATTTTGCGGACCATAATGGGCCGGCCCCGCTAAGGGCCCATGAGATTTTGTGGACCATAATGGGCTGGCCCAGCTAAAGGCCCACAAGATTTCGCGGGCCATAATGGGCCGGCCCAGGTAAAGGCCCACAAGATTTTCGTGTGCCATAATAGGTCGTCCCAGGTAAAGGCCCACGATGACTCTAGCCCATAATGAACAGTAATTTTCTTTATACCCGTTAATGGCCTGTGATTTACATGGGCCGTTTCCAGCCCGTGTTAGCTTTCGGCCTATTGACGGCCCATACGTTCTTGGGCTCCTTTTCGGCCCTCGATTACTTCCGGCTCGTTACTGGCCTATTCCCCTAATGGGCCAAATTCAGCCCATGGCAAGAGTCGGCCCTTTACTGGCCTGTTCCACTAATGGGCCAAATTCGGCCCATGGCAAGAGTCGGCCCGTCATTGGCCTGTTACCCTAATTGGCCAAATTCGGCCCATGGCAAGAGTCGGCCCGTTTCTAGCCTGTTAACCCGCTGCGCCGTTTCCAGCCCGTCCTATATTCTGGCCCATTAACGACCTGTTATGCCTGTGACAAAATTAAGCCTTTGCTGTCCTACGGCCTGTTAAAGGCCTGTTACCGTGCTGGGCCGATACCAATTACGCCCGATTATGGCCCATATAGACCCATTTATCCGGCGGCCCGAGGCCCATCGATTACCGGCCCATTATCGACGGCCCGTAGGAGACCCATGGATCCTACGGCACGTATATGGCCCATGGTAGTTGCGGCCACTAGCAAACCAGGGAAAAAGAAGACTAGGAAATAAATAAGGCCGAAACTAACACTAGGCTATTAAGGCGATTGCACAGATTACATCCACTCGGCACGAAAGATCGCCACCAGTGCAAATATAGGGAACACCCTACACTATACAAAAATGGCTTGCTGTTTTCTTCATGCGGTGGCTGCACGTTAAGAATAAATTTTGTATCGCACCAAAACAAATCACAACTATATAACAAAAGGAAGGTTGGCATAAAACTTAACAGTCTAGCAGATAAATGCACCACCAGAAGTTCAGAAGCTCAGTTCATTTGACCTGACTGTTATGTTTTCATGTTGTATTGTCCGATGGAGCACCATAACCCTCGCCTTAATTTACCCTAGGCTCCTGAACAACATAGCAAATGTCTGATAGTCTGGTTTCAAAACCATGCATATCTTGACGACATTGAGCAATGTTTCTCCTTGTTTCACAAAGGGTCTCTGTTAGGGAATGGACTTGTGTGGAGCGCAGATACAACATTGCTTTGAGCTTGCATATCTTGATCATGAGGCAGTTTGGATGATATTGCCTTAACAACCAACCCAGTATTACGCAGGAACGTGCTTTTGGCACTGTTACTGGATAGGTACTGACCCACTGCAGCAAGAGCTGACATTGCGGTTATAGTTGCCTCGCCACCTTCAGAAGGTGGCGGTTCCACCATTTTTCCATAGCTCGTTGAAAAGTTGAGGTTTTACATTAGTAGTACCAGAACAGAAGATATTAAGGAGGCAGAAAAACCAAACAAAATAGCTTTGGTCTATATACATAACTTATTCTGGTGAACCCATGTAAAATATTAGTTGTATTTTATTGCAAAGTACATAATAAAACCAGGTTCCAAACATATGACCATGTACCATCGCTAATGTATTGTCTATTTCTTCCCATTGTATTGAGGGCTAAGGATAAAGAGATGAAGTTTATAATACGGTAAGCATAGTATGACGTCATTCATATCACAAAACAACTTAGAACAGACAAACAGGCAATTGTAACGTTGTGTGGGCAAGTCCAGCACGGAACTAGATTACGGGTCAAGATCAAAGGAACATCACTCCTCTCTTTTAAACCTTGTAGACAATTGTGTATAAAATTGAAAAGAGTAATAGACATTGGCTGCAAACCATGCAGT
This sequence comes from Triticum urartu, assembly GCF_003073215.2. NCBI lineage: Eukaryota > Viridiplantae > Streptophyta > Magnoliopsida > Poales > Poaceae > Triticum > Triticum urartu. The sequence continues at coordinate 248,588,088 of NC_053024.1, read as the reverse complement.
TCAAGGCACAAGTCAGAGTAAGTAGTAGTTAAAAGGCATGAGGATTAAGGACTTACAATAGCGGCTTTGACTGGTTTAGTCATGCCCTTCTTCTTGCTGGTGTGACAGTCCTTGAAGATTTCCACAGCATTTGGTTCAGGTACTTTTTGGTCCTTGCGGGCTTTCCTCTCCATTTGGAACAAGTCAATATAGATCTGATAATATGGTACAGCGAAAAGACTGAAACAACAACTAATTACAAGAGCCTCGCAGTGTGCAATATAGCTACGAGATCTTGTCGCCTGTTGGAATTTCACTTTCGTACGGTTGGCCTTGTTCTTTGAACAGTTCACCTACAAGAAGATAGATTTGTGTTTCACATGCGTAAATAGGACTTCAACATGTGATCTGATGACATATATATAATGTACCTGATACTTCGGATCGGACCAGTGATTAACGAGGCCTCTCCAGTCTTCATCAGATATATTTTCCACTGGAGATGTTTGGGCAAGTTCACTGTTAGCCTTGCCTTCAAAGTGAGTTTTCCTCAAGTTATACCGATACTGTCGTAGAGCAGACTTGAAAACATGGGTGCAAGCTTGTCTGGTTGCATCATCTTGGCTATCCAACTTGAACCTCATCTGTTGAAAATTATGGGAGTCTCATTATCAGCAACCTAGAAAGTATTGGACAGAGCAAGACGATGTTACTAGTTTCCATACATAACCATACTTACAGATAAATGGTCGAGGAAGATGTTGAACTGGGTTTCTTCTTTGTCATTCCTGTACTGAATCCATGTTGGGAGGATACGTACATGACACCTAACAGCAACCGCTGCCTCTGATACTAACTTGGCTGACTCTGTAGCATCATGTGGCCTTTTTAAACCTGCCTCAAAACGGATCTCCATTCTTCCTCCTCTAGATTTAGTTAACCTATCGAGCATTATCCCTGATGTTTGTTTCCTCTTGCGCCTGGGTGCTAGTCCAACAACAAACATAGGAAGTGTTAGTGTACATCAAACTGTGAGACTACATATAAAGAAGCATGCAACTGTAACTTGACTCCAGCAACTACCTTCTTGTTGTTGAAGCTCACAAGGTTCATCTGATATTGCCAACTCGTCTTGTGTCAAGAGTGCTTGGGAAGTAGTGTCAGGTGGCAAGGGAGCTTGGGAACGTGCTGCTAGCTCAGTTGACGCACGAGTACGTGCTGCAGCTGGTAGTACTGTGGTAGGTGTTGCAAGAACTAGGGCTGTCTCTGCTTGTTTGGTGGCAACTATTTGTTTCTGTTTGTCTTTTTTTGCAACTCGTGTAGCATGGGATGTCGTGTTTGTCGAATTTTTTGCTGGACTTTGACCTTCTATTGCACCATCAGCACCAGCAGAATCTGCAGGATTCATCCGCTTCTCATTCCCTGCCATTCTGTGTTTCTTCCTCTTTCTCTGTGCCATGTTAAGTCAAGCCGACAAGAAAAACGAATAACAATTTAGTTCTTCAGAACAAATTGATGCGTGATGCAGACGAACCGAACTTTGATGTTAGACAACCACATGATAGGAGGATGTAATATGTATGAAAAACAGGATGGAAGAGGTAACCAGAACTATGATGTGTAAACTAAGAAGAAGACATTTCACCAAATTAGAAGCAATGCAATGGAAGGTAGACACCATATGAAAGATGCTACTAATATCGCTCTGCCAAGTTAACAGTGTCTCATCATAAATGGCGTTTAAACAAATGGGAAGCAGTACAAGAAATAAATCATATGCAAGATGCAAACAACATCACACTACCATGTTAGAGGTCTCTCGTCATTAGTGCCATTGCATATTCACAGCATTGCATATTCACAGCTTATGATGTGTAAACTAAGGAGAAGGCATTTCAACAAATTAGAAGCAATGAAAGCTAGACACCATATGAAAGATGCAATGAATATCACTCTACCAAGTTAAAACTGTCTCGTCATAAGTGCCATTTCAAAAAATTAGTAATACAAGCTAGAAAAGAATGTGAGATGTAACCTATATCACACTCCGAAGTCAAACGTGTCTTATGATAAGTGATTGTTGCAGGTTACACAACAGTAGTAATTTGATGTAAGAACATGGTGTGATAGACAGATATTGTATGTTCTAGAAACAGGAACACGTGTCTTATTCAAGTATAATGTGTAAAGTAAGCAGATGGAATTCAACAAAATTAGAAGCAATACAAGCTAGACATCACATATAACATGCAACCACATATAACAGTGCCAAGATAGAGGGAGCACCGGTGATGCTGCACTAGGGGAGACGTGCTCATCATAAACACAGCTTTGTTGAGTGTCTATGCATGTGTTGTCTTGGAAATCATCTTGGGGGTGTGGAGGAGTAGAAACTATAGAGGCCCTCCGTTCGGAAGGAGCACCTTTATCCGCTGCCTTGCTAACTTCCTTCCGCTTTATTGATTTTGAATTGTCAAGTAAAACCGACAAGAAAAAGCAATAAAATTCTCTCTTCAGAACTCATTCATGCATGATACTAACAATCACTACTTTGATGTAAGGTACACACATGATACCATGATGGAATATGTACGAAAAACAGGACGGCATGGCATGTTCACAACTGTTTGTGTAAACTAAGAAGAAACCATTCCAGCAAATAAGAAGCAATGCAAGCTAGACACCACATGAAAGATGCAACCAATATGACTCTGCCAAGTTAAAAGCGTCCCATCATAAATGGAATTTCAAAAAATTAGAAGCAGCGCATGCTATAAATCATATGAAAGATGCAACTAATATCGCACTGCATATACTAAAGGTGTCTCGTCATGTTGACTGATGCGGGATACAAAAACAATAGTTTTATGTAAGGACATGCTTAATAGACAGATGTACTATGTACTAAATACAGGAAGGCATGTCACATTAACAGGTATAATGTATAAGCTAAGCAGACTAGCACATGCAGTTTAACCAGATTGGAAGAATTACAATCTAGACACCATATGCAACATGCAACCACATATCACGCTGCCAAGTTAGAGCAAGCACCTGCGATGCTAGTGTAGGGGAAATGATGTAATCAACTACAGAGCTACGTTCACTATCTTCATCTAGCATTTCTGTTTCTTGAGAATCATGTCGGGAGGCTGCGCTGCATTCTTTAAATGAGGAGTAGTACCCTTGCCTGCCTGCCTCGTCATAAGTGATTGATGAGGGATACACAAGAACATTAGTTTGATGTAAGAACATGGTTAATACATAGATGTACTAGTATGTACCAAAAATAGAAAGGCATGTCATGTTCAAAGGTATAATGTGTAAGCTAAGTAGATGCAATTTAAACCAATTGGAAGCAATACAAGCTAGACATCCGGCTGGAGTGGTGAGCATGATCATCTAGGACCTGAGAGCCTGGTGGGAGGCGGGCTGCTTCGCCACCATCACAGCTTTTAGTTGGCTTCCAGGTGATGCCTATCTTTGCTGGGATTGTCACTGGCTCGGCCAGTGCCCTGACTAGCTATTTGTCTTCTGGTGCTCATGGGATGGTGGTTCATGTAAAAAATATCTTTCCTTATCTTATCGACTTCGGCCTTTCGAATACAAGCTAGACACCATATGGAACATGCAACCACATATGACACCGCGAAGTTAAAGCAAGCACCTGGGATGGTGGTTCATTGCGAGCGAGGTCATCAACTCCAGAGCTGAAACGTGTCTTGCCTACCCGCACACCAAACTAGAGCGACTTCTCTCTTTTCTTTTTGGCTTGTCTCATGGCAGCAGAGTCTGAAATACCCTTGCATAAAAACACAACAGTAAGAGTAAGGGTGAAGTGTGTGCAGAACTAGTGCACTGTAAAAGTAGCAGATAGCAGGTGGCTGAAAAATAAATGACAGGAGACATATGATAGCTCTACAACATTGCATGGCAAACAAAATTAGATTCTACTCTGTATGATTTTGTAATATATGAGCACAGGAAATGCAGGTACTCCTCCAGCACACCACCACATGTGGTCATATCTAAGATAACAGTCGACTGAGAATAAATAGGTCAGTCGATTTTTTTAATGAACCGTCCGATCTATAAGGAACGAGAAGATGGCCTTCGTCTACCTCCCGCTAGTCACTGTTGACGATCTTTCTCGAACCGCCAGCGACCATCGGCCCAGACCCCTTCCTCCGCCGCCCCGCCCTCCCATCGACCTGATGCCACCGCCGTGCTTGGCAGCGCCCCCAGGCCATCCCTTTAATCCCGGCCGACCTCCAGATCGCGCACCAGTAGCTCTAGGCCGCACACGCCCCTAAGATAAACACCAAGGCGCTGCTTCCCTGGCGTAATAGGCGTACTAGCGCCTGGTATGCCGGGGAATGCTTCCGTTAATTGGGAATCAAGTGGCCAGAAATTGAAATTCAGGGGGGCGACGGACCTCTAGCTAAGGTGAAATAGTATATGAGGAGAAACCTTGTGCATCACGAGTTACTAGGAACATCTAGTATCAAGAAGAAGCGGTCAACTAGTGTCTTCTGTGGGATGAATACCGTGCAAGCAGAGACATAAGATTTGCACGAGTAAGGGAAGATGAGTACCTTTTTCGGTTGCCGGTGTGGTCACCTCCACAAGTCGCGCTGATTTTTCTTCTTTTTACCGGGGAAACCGATGTTTCGGAGGGTGCAGGCTTGGACGAACCCATGGCCAAATTGTTGACTGTGTTGCCATGGCCATATGTCGGCGGAGGGGAAGCAGATCCGAGGCGGCGAAGGACGGCGGAGCAGGAACAGCTCCGGTGTGGTGGAGGGTGGCGAAGTTGGAGCGGCAGCGGTGAGGCGCAGGACAGCATGGTTGAACTGGCTCGGGTACGGACGGCTCGGCCTCGGCTTCAACTACTAGCCGTGGAGGGCGTTGCGGTTGAGGTTGCGGTGGACGACGATGTCGGGGTATCAGCTCCGGCGTGCTGGAGGAGTGCGGCGGTTGATGGGTGGGATGGGGTGGCGGACGGAGGACGTCGGGGTTTCGCGGCTGGTGGAGAGGTAGTTTTGGCGCCCACGGAGTACGAATGGGGAATCGGACGGGTGGGGGGGAACCATGTTTCGGTCTAGGACGCGCTTGTTTTTTGCTTTTTTGAACAGAAATGGGACGCGCTTGCTTGAAATTTGGGGAAAGTACAAACTTTTCCCCCCTCTTAAATTTCGGACCTACTGCGGGTCGGGGGTAGGATGGTAATCCCATGTGTCCCAAATAGTGGGCGGGAGCGATTTCGGCCGCGCGCATGTGTGCTTAGGCGGCCATTGTGTATGAATGTTTTTTGGATGCGGTTGCGTGGCGTCTAGATGAAGCTACAAACCTACCCCGGTTTAGACCTTTGGACGTCGGGTCGGTAGGTTTCACGGGTCGGAGTTATTAGAAAAGTAATTTCCTTGTACTACCAAACATTGGTCTCACGCGGTTTCGGGCGAGTAGAGGCTCTTTTGGCGCTTCGTTCGAAATTTTGAAACACAAGCATTCACGTTTAGAGTACTCTTGAACTATGAGGATTGACCTAAATATACAATGTTATATTTGACCTTGTATGTTTGAAAACCTCATTAAATTATCCGCTTCTTTTTGAAATTTTGACACTTGAAAATCCTATAACTACGATTATTTTGGAATGGAGGAGCTAAATTTGAATCTATTTTGTACACGACTACATATGCTATTATGTACAAAATCAGAGCAAAGATTGGTGCCCCCATAATTTAGGTATGGTTTACAAATGCCATGATATCAAATTCAAATAATTGAATGGACTTCATGTTGAATTCGATTTTTTTAAACCACCTTAAGTTGAATTCAAATGTATGCTAGTTCATAGGTAGTAGCTATTTATAATGTCCATTGTGTAACTTTCGTATGTATAATGTGCTTTACACACAACATGAACTATACTCACGTTTATATTCGATTGCTAAAGCGATGCATTTTCTGGAGTTCAAAATACTAACTACGTGGATCAATTGTGTCGAATAATAACATAGACATGCTCAAATTCGATAGAATCTAGATGTCTGATGGATCAATGACCGCACCTTACGCGAATTGCAAATATCAGGATCCCATCCTAATATTTGGATACAATTTATATCTTTAATCAATGTGTAGAGCAGTCTTTTACGTGTAGTTTCACTCTCCATCGGTGATCTCTCACACATGCTCACACACTCTCTCTCGAGGTGTCTTTCTCGCACACATGCTCTAGATATAACCCTCCCTCCCTCTCGTAACCATTTACAACTGTTTTCACTAACCTTTATCAGAAGCACTCTTCCTCTCGCAAACATACACACGCACAATCCTCATCGACCCTTTCTATATACATGGACCTGCCTACGTGTCTCATGTACGCACATTATCTTTATGCCTATCTCTCACGCATTGTCTCACACCTCTCTTCCTAATCGACGAGTATGATTCTAGCAGAGCATTCTGTAGGATGCCCCTTAAATTTAGGTTGGATGAATAGTAATATCAGAGATAAAGGGGTTACCTTAGTCCAAGAACCTAGGGTTACAAATCCTAGTCGGCTTTGCAGTGGACACAGAGTCCTTCACAATTCTGCTATCTTTGTCTTGTACGACTAGTCATCCATGGGTGTTCCTAAATGCATCACGGGCCGACCAATGTGGTGCGGGACGGAACAGAACGAAGGGCCTCACCTGGACCCACCGGACCTCACGCGGTGACACACCCTCTGCCCCCACGTCTCATTATCTTCTCACACCCACACATACCAACACAAACACCACACACACAGAAAATTTCTCCTGGTGCCTCTATTCCCTCCCCCTTGCATATACACGCTCAAGGGAATGGAATCTCTTGTCGTGACGTCATATTCATCTCTCTCTCTAGACCACTCTCATTTCTCGTGCTATCTCTCCCACGCCCCCCCCCCTCGTCGGCCCCTCTATCATGCCTCTCTCGAATACGTAATACACACACATACCTCTCTAGGCCCCACCAAATGCATCAACTACACATTCACACATGTTACATCACGTACCCCATTGATCTAAAAAGCCCTCTCTTCATGTTTATTTCGCATACAACATTCCTTTTGAATAAACTATGGCCAAAAAATTATTTTAGAGTTTCTACATATATACAACATTACAAAGTTATATGGAGGAGTACGAACGCTAATTTGCATTGCATGGTGCCCACAATGATATTTATTCCACGCTGTGAATTTGTATATTTTTATACTACATACAAAGTTAGTCATAATAAAGAGAAATGAAGAGCATCTCTCTCTCCATCGCATACCCCCCTATACGCCCCTTTCACGTATGCACACAAAACTATCTCCAGGTCCTCTAAAAGTAAGCCCCCAGAAAATTCACGCATGTTTCATCTTTCTCTCGCGATATATGCAATGACGATCATTGTATTTGAAGTGAAAGCACGATACGTACATTCGACTTCAGAATCCACTCATTACGGTCACCATTTATGTTTAGTGGTTATTATGCAGTCACGGGCTCACCGTACAACTCTGTATTTGCTCATGACATGACTAGTTGACCAGTTAAACGCTCCATGTGGCACCTCTAGTGTTGCATCACATTATCTCACTACCATCGTGCCCACCTGTCGACTTGTATCTACTCTACATCTACACTCTTAGAAAATACATTAAATACACTCTTATAAAAAAACAGAGTTGGTGATGATGGTGTGCCTGCCATCCTATAATATAGGCTGTCCGATTTATATATGACGGATAGGAAAGAAACTATGGCAATTTTGCAAAATGGTACCCACACACCTCTCCACATTTGCAAATAAGGCCTTCCCTCGTTCATCCTTTTCTCTCACAAGATAAACAAGTCATACAAATGCATCTTGATGTTACATGCAACGCACGGGCATCTTACTAGTAAGAATGAAAACAAACGACAAAAAATATTTGGACGGTGGTTCGAAGTCATGACCGCGGGCACAGCGGACAAGGTGGCCTTATATTAGTATAATGAGACGTCTGTTTTAACACACAGGAGCTGGTGTGGTGATTATACACACACGCACGCATGCACACGAACTGCATCCACGCAACACTCACACAAACACATGCACCCACGCACGCACGCAACACTCACACGCACACACGCACGCATGCATGCACACACCAGTACACCACACGACCAACACACACTCACTCTCAAGTGCTCAACCTACATGTGCATGCGCACACATCAGGCCCTGACAGACACATACACAACCAGGTGATTCCCGCGCACGGGTTGGAACCTTGTCTGCCTGCGTAAATTTGTGTTTATCTGACCTTTTGCCTATGTGAACTGACAGGTGGGACCCACAACGAACATGGTCAATTTAACTAGTCAACATGGCGCCACACAAACTATTTGGCCGGTCAACAGAGTGCAATCCGATGCTGAGCTATGAGCAAGTGATCGTATAATCACCGCAAAACGTATATAGTGACCGTAATCAGCTTATTCTGAAGTTCGATGACCGTATTACGCTTTTCTCTCTGTAGGCCCTCCAAAACTACATCTCTACACGTTCTCGCATGTTACATCTAACAACTATGCAATACAGCACTACTACTACACTCTAACACAATAAATCATATGTGTTTTTAGTTTTACCAGATATCATATTGTTACTTATAATTATTCAGTTTGCATACATTAAAATTGCCTTTGAAATGTATGGCCAGTATCATCTACCACGTGGGAAAAATCCCGCCCTTTCCCGTTTAATCGGGTTTGTATCAATGGATCATGTGAAACAGCAAAACTATAGTACTATACAGTACAAGTGACAGTTCACTAGGCCGTCGTGTCGTCTACTCCTCCGTCGTAAGAGTGGAGCGCTCGCTTTCATAAATCTTCTAGTCCCTTTCGCCAACATGTGGGATATCAAGCTACCGGGTCCACGTGCCATACCGGAATACAGTGTAGAGAAGCCAGGGTGAAGCACCCCAGTCATGGCGCCAGCGTAGTAATGAGCAATGAGGCGTCAAATCACAAAGCTGCACTTTTCCCGCGGTTAAGTTGGAGGGACGAAGCAACCATCATTTCACTCGTTGCTGAATCTGCTTCTCCCTCATCTTCTTCAACTTAACCACGTGCTGCTTCTGCCGTTGTTCTGCCTCATGTGGGACACGGATCAGCTTGGTAAAGCACTGACACGTGGGACCGCATGTTAGCAAACCGCCAGGACAACGTCCTCCGAAAATAAGAAACCTCCCCCGCCATCCGCGCGGCAAAATCGCCTCCTTTTTACTAATCTCGATTCTATAATTTTTTAGATCAATATAATTGAGATTTGTATAGATAGCACACAGGAGAAAAACTAAGTGGTACGATTAAGGGCATCCACAATGTTTAGCCAAATGTGAAAATAGCTTTTGGCATCGTGGGAACCATTGTGGACGGTGTTGCCAAAGCCAAAAAGATGGAACCGAAGCTCCCTGATTGATTGATTGAAGGAATAGAAAAATGCAATGTCTCTCCTCTTTCTCCCATGCTTGGACGCATGTAGTACAGTATAGAGCACAGAGTCTACTCCCCTATCCCTTCTATCACAAATCACAAAGTAGTGAGGCGTCAAATCACAAAAGCACGGACGAAGCAACCATCATTTCACTCTTCGCTGACTCCGCTTCTCCATTGTCTTCGTCGAGAAGCCATCTCACCGCATTAGTTATAGTAGTACTAGTAAAGGACTTCCTAGATGCAAATAAGGTGGTTGTCTCGCTTGCAGGCGGCACTTGCGAACGACTTACCGTGGTCTCCCTCAATGGTGTTCTCCGTCGAACGCACTTTGCCAAACCACCAAAAAAAATATCGTCGACATCACCACAATGGGGAAGGAGTCAAATATAGTTACTACCTCCATTTTTTTGTACACAAGGCCAGTATATCAAAATTACAATTTGCAAAGGGCCACTAACACTAATCAAGGCAAAATTGATGGGGTTAGCAACCAAGGACATTAATATCCCTTGCATTCATGCAGACGTCAGAAGGTTGGTTTGCATAGCGCTGCATTAATCAAGCGATGAGGAGTGAGATGGTTAGCTCTTTGGTCTTTGGAGAAAAAATACGCATTAATTGACACGTGAAACGAGGATTTGTATCGATTAAATCCTGCGAAGGAAAACCCAGCCTTTCTTTTTTAACACTAGTACTCCTAGTACGTACGTACTTATCCTGTTTGGGTCTAGGCCTTGCATTGCCAAACTTCGCCACACATTTTTTCCAAGCTTGCCTAAAGTTTTCAAAATGAGGTGGTACACTTTCGCACGGCTATCGCGGTCGCACCGCACCCTCACACGGTCGCTCCTGCATGCCGCAAACCCAACCAAGGGAACGCACCCTCACTGACACGTGATGTCGCATGGGAACACACCAAACTCAGCCATCCTATCGCTGACACATAATTTTCGTTCATAGAGTATGTTTATCCAACCGCATGTTGGGGAGTATCCGTACGGCCCGTGCGGTGGTATGTTGGGGAAGAAGAAGAGGTGAGGAAGAAGGAAAGAAGGGTTAGGAGACGTAGGATATTCATCCAACCGCCTGAAATGGTAGACTGACCCAAGTCAGGCGACTTGCATAACAAATATATGTTTTTACATAGCAAAAGATCCATAAAAACAACAACATAAACAAAAACTATCACTGCTCGCGGAAAGAGACGACCTCGTCGTCTTTGGCTGCCGGCGCGAACCAGCCGTCGCTGCCGACGTGTGTCTCCGCACCGTGGTTGACCTCGGCCTCCAGCTACTCGTTCAAGCGGAGCGTGCGGGCGCTCTGCACGGGCGAGAGCACAGCCCGGTTCAAGTCGAGGATGTCTGGTTCCGCCTGCAAGAGGGCCTCGATGGCAGTGGCATCCGCGCGCTCCGCGTCGAGTCGAGCCTCCGCCGCCCGGTTCAAGTCCAGGACGTCCGGTTCCGCGTGCAGGAGGGCGTCGATGAGAGCGGCATCCGCGCGCTCTGCGTCGAGTCGAGCCTCTGCCGCCCGGTTCAAGTCTAGGACGTCCAGTTCCGCCTGCAGCAGGGCCTCGATGGCAGCGGCATCCGCGCGCTCTGCGTCGAGTCGAGCCTCCGCCACCCGGTTCAAGTCCAGGACGTCCGGTTCCGCCTGCAGGAGGGCGTCGATGAGAGCGGCATCCGCGCGCTCTGCGTCGAGTCGATCCTCTGCCGCCCGGTTCAAGTCTAGGACGTCCGGTTCCGCCTGCAGGAGGGCCTCGATGGCAGCGGCATCCGCGCGCTCCGCCTCAAGTTGAGCCTCCGCCGCCCAGTTCACATCCACGACATCCGGTTCCGCCTGCAGGAAAGCCTCGATGGCAGCGGCATGCGCGCGCTCCGCGTCGAGTTGAGCCTCTGCCACCCGGTCCTCCTTTAGTATCGCCATGTTGAACCGCTGGTCCGCCTGCACCATGGGGGACTCGGACGCCGGCACGAAGTCGACGTCCATCGTCTCATACCCATCGGGGGCCTTCTGCGCCGTGACCTGCGCCATGAACATTGGATCGGCTTCCTCCTCCTCGTAGCTTGGCCCCAGAGAACTCGGGATTGACCCGCCGCAAAGCGAGCTTGGGAACGGAGGTTTGTGGCGCCGACCGCCGCCGCGATTTCTGCACGGCGCTCCAGCGTCAGCATCTTGTAGTAAGTGATCTTGCGGCCCACCATGGCTTTCCGGCGAACTAGCGGACGCTTGATGCGGGCTAGGGGATCGAAAGGTGGGGGAATGGGCTGGAGATCTGGTGTGGTTTTAGGGCAGTGGCTGGCGTAGGCCGAGCAGCGAAGGTTCTAGCGTGAATAGTGGTTCCTGTGACGACCGGTCAATCGGTTTTGAATGTACATCGCTCTTGTCGCGTTCGCATTGCAGCCTGGCATGCTGGACCCTCCACGTTGCTCACCAAATGGAACGCGCTTCGTCTTGCGTTTTCGCTCACTTGTGGGACCGCAGTTGAGAGCAAACCGACGTCCCTCCCCCTCCCCCCCCCGCGTCATTTATTATACCACCACTTCCTCCGTTTTATGCGGAGTAAATAAAAACAAAGGTAGTATACTACGGATGAGGATCCCCTGACATGGCCAAACCCATTGAGTAACTGACATGCGGGGCCTAGCAAGCATGGGGTCCGCCAGTAAGTGACCGAAAGGAAGGGTAAGGCAGGGATACCTACGTCAGAGGATCCACTTCCACTATACTACTTTGACCAAATGTTAGAGTAATAATATATGACATGCAACTTACACAAATGTTAGAGTAATAATACTCCTATATGACATGCAACTTACACAAAGCATACAGGGTCTAATGCGTTTTTTGAGGCTAACTTTGACCAAATGTTAGAGTAATAATATATGACATGCAACTTACAGAAAGCATACGGTCAAATTCGTATGTGAATGGAGTTTCCAATGATATAATTTTCACATTATACATCTCATGTACTATTAATCTTGTCAATAGTCAAATTGGAAACCACCTCGAGTACAAATCTAGGAGTACGTAGGAATCTAACAATATTGATTGGCGTTGTTGAATGTTGATACCTTTTTGATCAAAGTAGATATACTTTGACTACACATAAAACTTATATGTAAACTAGAAAGGATAGGAGGGAGTATATTGTACGTTCAAAAACGAAACGAACATTGAATACCCTTTATATATGATTTGCGGATGCTATGATCACCGGTTCAAAATTTTGAATCCGCCTTAGGTACCACGTGCCCCCACTCGTTCCCTCTCGATTTCATCTCGGGGTCCGGAGATCTATTGAAAGAGGACTAGGGTGGGTACATGAGAATGATACTCGGCGGAATGTTCAAATGAGGCATGCAGGAGGATGGACTCGACTGGAGGGCGACATGATCGATGGAGAAGAGGGTTGGAGAGGAATGAGAATAAGCAAACACCACATGATTATACTTGAACGGCTCAAATAAACAATAAGTTGTCTCGCTTGGCCTACATAGTGAAAGGCCTAATGCGCAACGCGGAGCACTGACGCTCGAATATGGCCGGGAAAACAGGGAAAAGGACATGTGGGGCACACCCGTCGGGACGACATAGCGCAGACTAGTCCAATGGAGGAGTTGTCCCACGACCTCCTCGCCATCGACAACCATTCATGTGAGTCATTGGGGCCAACAACGGGGCGCAGCTCCAGCACCGCCTCTGGACACGGCGACCGCGGTGAGCGACATGCTCATATCGTCGCTAGACACGGTCGGTTTCAGTTTGCCGAGGGTGGCGTTAGTGCTGTGGCACGACCAACGGTATGTTTGGTTTGTGCCCAAGGTTGCCCGATCAAAGCATTGGGTAGCCAAAATTTTGGTTGAGGTATTGGTTGCCCATGATTTGGCCGACGTTGGCAAGAAAAAATGAACTTGAGTTGGCTAGAGTTCATTGGCATGCCAAAGAAATGGCAACCGTCCAAACAAAGACCAATCTTTGGGTCATGACCAAAATTTTTGTTGAGGTATTGGTTGCCCATGATTTGGTCGACATTGGCAAGAAAAATGAACTAGAGTTGGCTAGAGTTCATTGGCATGCCAAAAAAATGGCAACCATCCAAACAAAGACCAATCTTTTGGTCATGACCAAAATTTTGGCAAGGTGCACTTTGGCCACAATCCAAACACACCCCAACACCCGGCTCGTCGAGGATGCACAAGGCGCCGCGACGCGTCCGCAGAGTGGTGTAGCACGGCAACTGCATCCTCTGGACCTGAGACCATGCTGGGTCGTCTTGCTTTTCCAATGACATACAGGGATCGCATGTGAGCAAAGGGCATCTCCAACGTTGCCACGACCGCAGCTGACTACCCTGGCACACCAAAACCCTCGTCCCTCGCGCCGTAGCGTGGTGCATTCCCAGCCGGCGCCAGCTGCCCGCATTCATGCCGTCCGTTCATATGTCGTCATTAAGAGGCTCGGTGCCCGCAGAACCAACTCCGGCGACTTAATGACGCACCCGGACGCTTGGCCTCACCGGAATGCGCTACTTAAAGCGGCAACGCCCAGCTAACCTCCACACCATAGCGCATCGTCCTCGTACCTAGAACCACATCCTCCATGACCGCAAGCGCGAACGCTCTGCAGGAGAGCTTGTCTTCGGGGATGGAGCTCGAGGTCGCCGCCCTCGCTCAAGTCGCCGCACAAGCGGTGGCCACGCTAGCGGCCGACGACGGGAGCACCATCAGCCACGTGTCCTACTTGCCGCTGTCCAACGTCCGGCACTGCCGAGGTCGGGGACTCCTCCGAGGATGAGTAGGGCATGGGAGGCAGCAGGGCATGGTGTGCCAACTGGCCGGCCTGTCTCCCGTGTTCTACTTTTCCTCGTCGGAGACCGCACCTTCACTTCATGGGTCTTGAACCCCGCCCCCGTACGTGGAGATCACAGATGGAGGACGTCGGTTGCCGCCGTAGAATAGGTTTAGGGTCGGGTTTCTTTTATCCTATAAAAGTTTGAAATGTAATGAAAATCTGCCGTGTTTGCATTAATCTCGGCCGGTGTATATGAACTTTCACAATAATATACATATTGTAGGAGTACTAGCAAGATGCCCGTGCGTTGCACGGAAGATCAAGATCTGGTGGGAGAAAAGGATGAACGAGGGAAAGCCTTATCTGCAAATGTGGAGAGGAGTGCGGGTAAATTGTCATAGTTTCCTTCCTATCCGTTAAATATAGATCGGACAACCTATATTGCAGGATCGGACACATCTTTCTACATCTACGGGAACCTACGAAAGGGTTAACGTAAATTGCCTCTCTCTCTCCTCCCCTGATTTTCATGATGGTGGTCCCCTCCCTCCCCCCAATCTATAATCAACAGCTCACATGTTTCACATTGCGTTAATTACGTAACTGGGATTATGTACGTGTAGCATTACTCGTCCTAAAAAACCCAACTAAGCCAACCTCCCAGCATATCGCGCGGGAAAAGACCCAGCCACGCCGTTTTAGTCGGGATTACCGGATTACTAGTAGTAGTATCGATGTATCGCGCGAAGAAACATATTTTTTTAGGGGGCGAAGCACCTAGTTTAAAAGGAGAAAATGCGGTACACTCACAGCACTCCTGTCGCAGTCGCATTGCACCCCACACACGTTCGGTCCTGCACACGGCTCACGCAAACGGAATGCGCTTCGGCTTGCCTCTTCACTGACATGTGGGACTGGACTTGGAGAAACCGACCATGCGCCAAACTCCCCCCGCCCACCGTGCAAAAATCATCCCCCCCCACACACCCAAAAATTCCACCCAAATCCGATTCAAAAGCCCTTCGGCCAACTAGCCAATAATATTCCCCAACCCCCCCCCCCCCCCCCCCCCCCCCCCCCCCCCCCCCCCCCCACCCCCCCCCCCCCTGTCCCCCTCCACTCCATTCACTCCGCCAAAGACGCCCTCCCCGCCGCGCCGAAACGTCGGCGCCGCGGTTCGGCGATCCTCTCGCTCCCACAGTACGCTCTAGTAGACTACCGTCCTCTAGCCGCTCCGCCACCTCTGGCTACGTTCTTGTGGAGGCACACGGCGGTCAGCGCCACCACCGCTGGCGACGTTCGTGTGGAGACGCACGGCGGTCAGCTTCTCCCACGGTACGCGCATTCTAGACTGAGGCCCCGTTCATGTCGGTGTAGCACTAAATGTTAGCTGATAGACGTTGTTAATCTCACTATTTGCCGAAGTAGTTTACTATCAATATGCTCTGCTTAAGAAGCTTCCTTGCCCTGTTCTGCACTCAATCTGCTTAGCTGAGATGGCATGCCAAGGCCGATTAGTTGCTAAAATATCCTGCCATATATTTATTGTGGCGTAGATTGCCATGGTCTAGTAGCCAATCTGTTAGCTGAAATAGCTCTACATCGTTTTATACTCGATCTTTGTTGCTGCGATGGCCTTCGAT
This sequence comes from Triticum urartu, assembly GCF_003073215.2. Classification (NCBI taxonomy): domain Eukaryota; kingdom Viridiplantae; phylum Streptophyta; class Magnoliopsida; order Poales; family Poaceae; genus Triticum; species Triticum urartu. Next base: position 248,572,163 of record NC_053024.1, on the reverse strand, counting down.
AGTTCGATGGCTGTGTGCTCGGCCTTATTGACTGCTGAAACAGCCTGCCATAATTTGGCACTCAAATCTGTTTGCTGAATTAGCTTTACATATATTTCATTACTTAGATCTGCTCGTCCAAATATCTTGCCATAGCTTTAGACATCGACCTAGGTATTTTTTTCTGGACTTCATAAAAAAGCATATATGTTTTTCCTGTAATATCTAGTAGAAGAACTAATTTGTATGTCTAACAGATGGACAGGACTTGGATAACTTCTGCTCGAAGATTCTCCGCTGCATATGTTGAGGGGGTTGAAAACTTCATGAACTATATCAGAGCTGAGTACGGTGGTTCGAAATCAGATGTGCTCTGCCCGTGTAGCAGTTGTATGAATTCAGTTACAAGACTCCAGTCAACTATGCAAAATCATCTACACTTGTATGGGATGTCGGTCACATATACTAGGTGGGTTCATCATGGTGAAGCTGTGAACGTCAATGTTATTGACTACGTGGAAGCAACAGATCACCATCTTGATCTGCCTGATGCTCAGGTGGAAGAGGAGGAGGAGGTGGTGGCGGCGGAGCCAGTGAGTTTGACCAACATTGAAACAATGCTACAAAATGCTCGTGCATTCTATGAACTTTCACCTGCAGAAGAAAAACGGTGGGCCCGCATGTTGGAACAATGCAACGTTGCTGTCGCCCCAGGAAATAAGCTGTCGGTATTCTCAGCTATGGTCACCTTTCTTCAGGTGAAGACATCTGAGCGGATGACCAACAAATCATTCGATGTGATGTTGGCTGCTTTCCGCGAATCTTTCCCAGATGCGTCTGAGCTGCCACACACCTACAGTAAAATGAAGAATTTCCTTCGTGCAGTTGGAATTGGATATGATATGATCCATGTTTGTAAGAATAATTGTGTTCTGTTCCAGAAGGATTATGCCAACTTAAGTGAATGCCCGAAATGCAAATCATCAAGATGGAAAGATGGCGATGCTGTGAAGAGGATTCCTCATAATGTTCTGAGACATTTTCCAATTACACCAAGATTGCAGAGGTTGTTTCATGATGCTGAAACAAGAGAGGATGTACTGTGGCATTCTAGGAACCAGGAGTACAGAGATCAGAATGTAATGAGCCATCCATCTCATGGTAGTGAGTGGAAAAGCTTCAATGATAAACACAAAGAGTTTGCTGCTGACCCGAGAAACATTAGACTTGGCTTAGCTTCAGATGGATTTAACCCATTTGGCCACCAAAGTGCCACATATAGCATGGGGCCAGTGCTTGTTATCCCTTACAACATGCCTCCAAATGTCTGCACCGAAGAATCAAACTACATGATGGCCTTGCTCATCCCAGGTCCAAAAAGTCCTGGAAAGGATTTTGATTTGTTCATGGAGCCTCTTGTGGAGGAACTTCAACAGCTATGGAAGGGTGTTCTCACTCGAGACCTATATAGCAGCCCACCAGCTGATTTCTTTCTGTGTGCTGTTATAATTTGGTGCATCCATGATTACCCGGCTTTGGGCACTATGTCAAGACGAACGACACATGGTTACAATGCATGTGTTCGCTGTGACAGGAATCCGCTGTCATACGCAATACTTAGCAAGATCTGTTACATTGGACACCGTCGTTTCCTTGCCAAGGACAAGCTGCATCCTAGAAAATACCGAAGACATGTGTTCAATGCAAAGCATGAAAACCATGATGCGCCAAAGAGGCTCACCGCCGATGAGTTGCAAGTGGAATTAGAGAAGGTCAGGCATATTACACCAGGAAACCATCCTGGTAATGGTAGCGGGAAAAGGAAGCGTGGCAGGGTAGAAGAGAGATTATTGTTTACCCGCAGGTCCACTTTGTGGGACTTGGGGTATTGGAAAGATTTGGATCTAAGGCATAATCTTGATGTGATGCACATCAAGAAAAATATATGTGATAGCATTATCGGCACACTTCTTAATATTGAAGGCAATACGAAAGATACCTTAAAATCTAGGATTGATTTGACACACCTGGGTATCAGAAAGGATTTTCAGGTGCAAGATGAAGGTAAACCACGGGATATGGGACCAGCTGTGTACGTCTTGGACAAGGTAAAAAGAAAAGAATTCTGCGAGGTCCTGTCACGTGTGAGATTCCCACATGGATTTGCTTCCAACCCTGAAAGGAGAGTCAGTGCGGATGGAAACAAGGTACAAGGGTTGAAAACTCATGACTGCCACGTCCTACTTCAAAGGGTTTTACCTGTTATCCTTAGAGGATTGGGCCGCCCCGACTTATACAGAGCAGTTGCAGAGTTGGGACAATTCTTCAGGGAACTCTGCAGTAGGAATATCAGGATATTTGCTTTGGAGCGTCTTAGAGACAAGATACCAACTATCCTATGCGACCTTGAGAAGATATATCCTCCAGCCTTCTTTGATGTGATGGTGCATTTGGCTGTTCATCTGCCTGATGAGGCACTACTTAGAGGTCCGGTACAGTATGGCTGGATGTACCCTATTGAAAGGCGGCTAGGCACTTTCAAGGGCTATGTTAGGAACAGAGCTAGACCTGAGGGTTCCATTGGAGAAGCCTACATTGCTATAGAAGCGTTGACATTCTGCTCAAAATACATTGAAACAGCTGATCAGCTTAGCAAAGAGGTGGGTGAAGACAATCCCGAGCTCAATGTTTTTGATTATTCTGTTCAAGTTACAGGGAAGAGTCGACAAGAGACAAACCTAAAGATTTGGACAAAATGGTTTGGTATGTGTTGAATAACTGTCCTGAGATACTACCTTATATCAAGTAAGTGCAGTACTGCAACTTATACATCGTAATCTACTAAACTTGTAGCACATTCTTATATATTTAGATGTTTGACGCGATCACTATGTTGTGCAGCATCTAAAAAGAGGAGTTACTGCCGCAAAATCCAAGAAACATTGACAAACTGGTTATGGCAGGATTTGCGAAATGGTTCAAGAACCATGTAAGCTTTTGAAGTGCACTGTCAGTTTTTTACTTATATTGAGTGCATAAGATGATCAGATTGTCTATTTTCTAACCATAGGTTAAGAAGATGCGGGAGGATGGGCAGGTAGTTGATGATGCCCTTTACTCACTAGCAATGGGTCCTGATACCCGAGTAAGACATTATGAATCTTGCATTGTTTGAGATGTGCGCTACAACACACTTGCACGAGACGAAGGCAGGAAGACACAAAACAGTGCCATCATGAGCACGGATACGTATGACAAAGAGACAACTGAAATGTATGCTAACATAACAGACATTATTCAGTTGCAGTATATCTCCAGTTTCGAGGATCATCCGTGTGTGGTTCTGTTGTGTTGTCGTTGGTATAACCTCTTTTCCAGGATCGCAAAACCCAGAGCTGATGATTATTTCAAATCCATCAATGTCAAGGCGGCGTACCAGACCAACGAGCCTTTTATTTTGGCAAATCAAGCAACACAGATATTTTTCTTGGAAGACACATTTGCATGTAGCGATGACTGGAGAGTATTGCAAAGGTTTGAGCAGAGGAATTTGTTTAATGAAGTTGCACAAAAAGATGATGCTTACACTGCTCCTGATGTACAAGATAACACAGATGTTCCTAATATCTTTGAGAACCATCACGTCAATGACGCCGGCGAAAAGATTGCCTGTCGTGCTGTGGACATACAAGAGTTGATCAAGAAGAAGCCAACGTTCGAGGACGTTGAGGATGAAGAAGAAGATGACACCATGGGGAATTACGATTCAGACTGATACACATGGCGAAGATGTTGACGCTGCTGCTGCGGATGATGATTACATTGCTTTTGTCGTATTTTCCTGTCAGAAGACGTTTTTTATCTACTATGTGAAATTGTGTTTGCTATGACAACTGAAACTTGATGAACATGTTGTTTAGTATTTTTGCTGTGAGAACATCACTTGTTATGTATGCTGATTTGTGTTTGGTGATTGTATGACAACTAAAACATGATGACATTGTTGTTTAGTTGTACTCATATTTGGCTGTGAAACTTGAATTTGATGACATAGTTTGCTGTTGGACTGCAATTTGCTCGACGTCTTCGAATGAGAACAAAGCTGACCCGACAGGGCCTCTGCTATTTATTTCTTTATATGAGCAAAAGGGGATACCCTCTGATTTCCGTTAATAGAAATCATTAGATGTTCACAACAGTACGCCCAGCCTGCTACACAGGTTTCATTCATTACTAGTTTCAGCAAAGTGCTCATGTCGTAGCCACTAAATACATCACGAGTGCTACATACACTGCAAATAAAGAGACAATCATCCTACAGAGCACATCGATTTTTCCCATTATCTTCACAAGCTCTTTCATCTCCTCATTGCTGTCAAGGCCATTCAGCAGCTGTTGCTTGGCCAAGATCAGAGGAACCGCATCTTTAAGCTTCTTCTCTGCATCTTCCTCTTCTGCCGTTCCTTCAGTTACTTGTCCAACACCCCAACCTGCTGGTATTGGGATTCCTTGGCTAACCAAATAATCAGCGTAGTTGCATTCCCCCACATCAGCAACTTCCCAGAAATACAAATCACACAAATCTTCCCTTTTCTGCACGAATCAAATTGGTAGATCATCAACCAAACTATTAAAAAATCAGCAACTGAAAGCAGCAGAACAACACTTAAACATATTATTAACCCATGATTCGGGCATTTGTAGAAGACTCGGCCAGGGTTGCGGATTGTGGTTGAGACGTGAGGGATGACTCTGCGTGATTTGCAGCAGTGGCACCACACCAACGGTAGAGGGTTGCGATGAGCAATCGGCTGAAGTGTGTGTGCCGGCGAGGGTGTGATGAGACCCACAGACGATGGTACGGGTTGCAACTTGGCGCATATCTGGTTGTTGCCTGCTGAAGAGTAGGTGGACGAGCAGCCAGCGAACATGGTTGCTGCGGCCAGAGCTTCTGATGCTAGGCAGGGTAAGTAGAGAAGAGGAGAAGCGAACGTTGGATATGTCAGTTTCATTACTTGCAGAGTAGCATAGCACCATATATAGTCATAATCTAGGTTTGGATTCGAACCAGCTACAGGAGCACGTCTTTCTTTTTTATAAAACTCGGCAATGTCTCATTACTGGTACACTAGCTTGTTCTGTACGCCTCCCCAAGTCTTTGATTTTCTTTCCCTTTTTTGCGAGGAAGGAAGGAGGACAAAATTGAGAGTTCCTGGGACTCGAACCCAAGACCTCTCGGTTGAAAACCAAGGGTGCTAGTCACTTATGTGGCGAACGTTCCCTGTGAGGAGGACGACAGACGAACGCATTTTCCTCGTAGTTTTCTTCCTATATATAAAAAAGTATGCTACTTGGTGTCCGCTTAGTCAACAAAGCGATTGTGCCAACCTTGACCGTTGGATTGACATTCAACATCTGTCACGTTCCTCGAGCCGCCAAAGGCAAACCAGCGCCGGCGGGACCGCCTACTCCTGCCTCCCACGGCTGGCTGGGATCTGCCCCGGCTCCAGTTCGTTCCCGTCCGAGGCCTCACCATCGTCCTCCGCCTTCGTTCGCTCACCACAGCACCGCCCTCCGGTGTTGTCAACATGGTCAACAACCAAGAGGAATAAGGAGATGACTGTACATGGTGAGGATGACAGTAGGGACCCAGTAGCGCGCGCAGTAATTTTGTTTTTTCGGGACGGAGAAGGGTATCAACTGGGTTGTGCGGGACCCGTGGCCCGTCTAGCCCAGGTTTTTATTTCATATGTTTAGCACATGGCCAGCCTAGTTTGTTTTTTTCCTTTCTGAAAATTGCTAGCCAGCTATTTTGTTTTTTGCAGAATAACTAACGTAGGCCTACTTGCTTTTCTACGCCCTGCTAGGCCAGAAATTTTTCAAGACGAGGAGGGATGCATTTTGCCCAGAAAATGGGCTATAAGTAATAAGAAATGGGCTATAAGTAATAATAAATGGGCTGTAAAATGAAAAAATACAGCAAACAGACAATTAGTTCCAATATACTGTTTTCTTTCGGATTTTGATATTTTAAATTTCATTGTTTTTGTGCGAGTAAAATTTCATTGAATTTAAATTAAGGTATATTTAGATTTAAAATTAATTTGAATCTTGCTAGAAATTTCGGGCTGTATGCTGTTTGGGACAGATTTGGAGGCTGACTTGTGGGTCTACTAGGTTGACGTGTACTTTGGCTTTGTCAACTTAGTCCACAAACGATTCTAGCAGCAGTGACCGTTGGATGTTAATCCAATGGCCGTGCTACTTCTCCAATATCTGATCTTCTTGCTCCAGCCGCCCAAACCAGCTCTGGTGGGACTGCTTGCTCCCGCCTCCCATGGCCGGCTGTGCTGCCGCACAGGCCGCACCGCCCCACCCTACTTCATTGCTGGCCAGGCCATTCCTCTACTCACCCACACCTCCTGTTATTTTCCGGCGACGGCAGCCGGACCAGTAAACCCTCGTACTCCCCACCGCATGGGCAACCATTGCCGAGTCTTCCCCGGCTCCATGTCGTTCCCTTCCTAGGCCTCGCCGTCGTCCACCGCCATGGTGCTCTCGGCGTGGCCTGGTCAACTTGGTCAACGAACGACATCCATCGGTCGTGGACTATACGCGCAAAATAATGATTCCTCCACCTAACAGCTGGGACCCACCAGAAGGGCCTCTGTATTTCGCGAAAAAAACGTTCCCCTCGCTGACATGTCGGGCCCACCAGCTATATCTTCACACGCAATGAAGTGCCTCCTTATTACGGACAAAAAAATGAATACCCCCCTGCTAGCTGGGACCCACCATAGTGGGAGGATGACTTGTGGGCCAACAAAGTTGACGGGGACGGAGGGCTTTGTCAACTTAGTCAATATGAACGATTCTAGCTCCAGTGACCGTACGATGTCCATCGAACGGCCATACTGCTTCTTCAACCTCTGGTCTTCTTGCTCCAGCCGCCCAAAGCAACGCCGGTCGTGCCGCATGCTCCTGCCTCCCGTGGCTGGCTATGCTGCCGCGGAGGCCTCACCGCCCCCTACTATTCCCACCGCTGGCCAGGCCCTGCGGCGACGGCAGCCTCACACCGCAGCCGAACCAGTGAACCCGCGTACTCCTCTCCGCGCGGGCTTCCACTGCCGCGTCTTCCCCGACTCCGCGTCATCCCCTACCTAGGCCTCGCCGTCGTCCACCGCCGTGGTGCTCTCCGCGCGGCATGGTCAACGTGGTCAAGGAACGACTTCCATCAGAAGAGTACTGTACGTGGAGAGGCTGACAGCTGGGTCCACGGCCACAGCCCAGTTTTTTGTGATTTGCCAAGTAAGTCGCTTTGTCAGGCCTGTTGGGCTGCAAATCTTTCAAGACGAGGAGAGCTTTCATTCGGCTAGCCGAGAAAATGGCCCATCAGTAATGAGAAATGGGCTGTACATTTTTAAAACACATCGAACCGGCAATTAGTTTCAAATATCTTTTTTTTCATTTCAAGATTTTAAATTACATTAATTTTTATGCATGGAGAATTTGTTGGATTTTATATTGATATACATTTATTTTTAAAATCAGTTTGAATGTGAGTCGAAATTTTGGGATTAAAAACAGTTCGGATCGCACCGAAATATGCAAAATTTCATATAATTTTTTAACCGTGGCCACAATTTGGGCTGTAATGCTAACAAAAAGAATATGGGCTCCAAAAAAAACCTTAAGAATTAGCAAATGGGCTGAAAATTATTAGAAATAATGGCAGATGGGCTGTATGTTGTTTTCCACAGATTTGAGGCTTTCCTAAAAAAAGGTTGATGCACAAGCAGTGACTGTTGGATTTCCATCCAACGGCCGTCGTGCTTCTTCAATCTCTGCTCTTCCTGCCCCAGCCGCTCAAACAAGTGCCGGCGGGACTGCCTGCTCCCTCCTCCCCGCGGCCGGCTGTGCTGTCGTGCAGGCCTCACCGCCCCACCGTACTCCCATCGCTGGCCTAGCCATCCCTCTACTCACCCACACCTGCTGTTATTCTCCGGTGATGGCAGACTAACCAGTAAACCCTTGTACAGTCGTACTCCCCTCCGCGTGGGAAACAACTACCGAGTCTTCCCTGCATCCGTGTCGTTCCCTTCCTAGGCCTCGCCGTCGTCCACCGCCCTGGTGCTCTCGGCATGGCCTGGTCAACGTGGTCAACGACCGACATGCATCTGAAGTGGACTGTACGTGGAGAGGCCAACAGCTGGGTCCACGGCCGCACGCAAGGAAATGCCTCCTTATTACGCGCAAAATAATGATTCCTCCACCTCACATCAGGGACCCACCGAAAGGGCCTCTGTATTTCGCGAAAAAACATTACCGCCACTGACAGCTCGGGCCCACCAGCTATATCTTCGGACGCAAGGAAGTGTCTCCTTATTACGCACAAAAAAATGAATACTTCCCCTGTTAGCTGGGACCTAGTATAGTGGCAGGCTGACTTGTGGGCCTACTAAGTTGACGGGGACGGAGGGCTTTGTCAACTTAGTCAATATGCACGATTCTAGCTCCAGTGACCGTACGATGTCCATCCAACGGCCGTAGTGCTTCTTCAACCTCTGGTCTTCTTGCTCCAGCCGCCCAAACCAGCGCCGGTCATGCCTCGTGCTCCTGCCTCCCGTGGCCGGCTGCGATTCGCGGAGGCCTCACCGCACCCTACTACTCCCCCAGCTGGCCAGGCCATCCCTCTACTCACCCACACCCCCTGTTACTCTGCGGCGACGGCAGACTCACACCGCAGCGAACCAGTGCCCTCGTACTCCTCTACGTGTGGGCATCCACTGCCGCGTCTTCCTCGGCTCCGCGTCATCCCCTTCCTAGGCCTCATCGTCATCCACCACCCTGGTGCTCTCGGCGCGGCATGGTTAACGTGGTCAAGGAACGACTTCCATTGGACGTGGACTGTACGTGGAGAGGCTGACAGCTGGGTCCACGGCCACAGTAAGGAAGTGCCTCCTTATTACGTGCAAAATAATTATTCCTCCACCTGACAGCGGGGACCCATCAGACGGGCCATCGTATTTCGCCCCCCTGACTGCTGGGACCCACCAGCTACATCTTCGCAGGCAAGGAAGTGCCTGACAGTCGGGACCCACCTAGTCGAAGCGTACGTAGCCTTGTCATTCTGGTCGCGAACGTGTACGTACATACTGGTCGATGTAGAGGTGCGCACGTGTCATAGTAGAGGCGCGCACGTGTAGTAGTAGAGGCGCGCACATAGCATGTACACGTACGTACAACGGCCAGGGTGCAAGAAAGAAAATACGGCCACATATGTGTACATACGGGCGGGGTCTCGAACGCCTACTCGCGCATACGTACGGCCAAGGCTCGTGTACATTGCTGGGTCAAAACGGAGAAACAGCGTCGTCGTCGTGTTAATGGGGAGGCGACGGAACGCGTCGTGTTCATGGGGAGGCAACGGAATGCTTCGTGTTCATGGGGAGGCAACGGAATGCGTCGTGTTCATCGGGAGGGCTTGGACGGAACAGGCGATGGAAAAGAGGCATGGCGTACCGCAGAACGGAGGAAACGGTCTTGTGTTCAACCGGCCACGTTCGAAACGGGATCCTGTTCATCGAAAGGGGTCTGGCGTACCGCAAAACGGAGGAAACGGACCTCCTACGGTCGAAACGGGGGTCCTGTTGATCGGGAGGGGTGTGGCGTACCGCAAAACCGGAGGAAACGGACCTCCTATGGTCGAAACGGGGGTCCTGTTGATCGGGAGGGGTGTGGCGTACCGCAAAACGGAGGAAACGGACTTGTGTTGGAGCGGTACGGTCGAAATGGGGGTCCTGTTCATTGGGAGGGGTGTGGCGTACCGCAAAACGGACTCCACGGGATACTGTTCATCTCCACCGTCGACCTCCTCCAGCCTCCACGGGCTCCTGTTCATCCAGCCTCCACCGCGCGCTACTCCACCAGCTACTGTTCAACCACCCCTCCACCGCCTACTGTTCATCCAGCCCTCCACACCACGGGATCCTGTTCAACCACCCCTCCAACGTCTACTGTTCATCCAGCCCTCCACACCACGGGGTCCTGTTCATCCACCCCTCCACGGGCACCCCTCCACCGTCTACTGTTCATCCAACCCTCCACCACACCACGGGGTCCTGTTCATCCAAAGGCAACGCCACCGCTCACTGTTCATCCAAACCCCCCGCAACGCTCACTGTTCATCCCATCGATCGGCTTCAGTTAGCAGGAGTAGCGAAGGAATCGCTCGATCGGGTTCAGTTAACAGCCATCGATCGATCGCTCGGGTTCAGTAACGCGTAGCCTGCAGTGCAATCGCTCGGGTTCAGTTAGAGCCCAACGCCTCGCTCGGGTTCAGTTAGAGCCAACGCCTCACACACACGCGCGTACGTGTACGAGGGAAACGTGCATCGCTCGGCCCTCGACCTCCCACCGTAACCGGGAACTCCTCGAAACTTTCCTTCCCCTCGCTTCTACCATGGTTTTTTCCGTCATGGACGGCCCAAAGAATGTCATGCAGCTGCGTCTTCGGCCCGCCCAGGACGAAAAGCCCATTTTCTGTCATGATTTTTGGCATATAAGTAGGAGCCCACCACATCTATGATGATACCGGGTTTTGTCACAATTATCGTCATAGAAGTGTCATATGTATGACATAAAAAAATTCGTTCGGCCCAAATGTCACGGATGTGTCTTTTTTTGTAGTGGTGGGACCGATCGCTCATCTTGGTGAGACCGAAATGTTACGAAGGGAAACAGAGAGATTACAATCCCATCTCGATGAGACCGAGATCCCTATTGGTGAGACCGATTTGCCTAGGGTTTGTGGTAGTGGCTATGACATTTGAAACTCGGTGGCGCCGGATAGGAAGAATCGATGGGGCCGAGTTTGACTTTTGGTTTAGGTCATATGTGGATGTGAGAAAGTAGTTGAGGGTTTTGGAGCATATCACTAAGCATTTTGAGCAAGAACCTCATTAAGCAACACCTCATCCCTCCTTGATAGTATTGGCTTTTCCTATAGACTTAATGTGATCTTGGATCACTAAAATGGAAAATGTAGAGTCTTGAGCTTTGAGCTTGAGCCAATCCTTTGTCCTTCGCATTTTGAGGGGTCCACTTTTCTCACCCATGCCATGCCAATCATTGAGCTTTCCTGAGATATTAATCTTGAAATAGCATTAGCTCAATGAGCTATATGTTGTTAGGAATTACCAAAACCACCTAGGGATAGTTGCACTTTCAATCTCCCCCTTTTTGGTAATTGATAACAACATATAGATCAAAGCTTCGACAAATGATAATAAGAGTGAAAAACATTGTCGCTTTGAGAAGTATGTGAAAAGCAAGAGATCCCCCTAAATTTGTGCATAGTTTAAGATTTGCTTTGGACTACAAATGCACAAAGAGTTAGGATCATGGGTTACTCTTCCATGTCACATACATCTTGGTGGAGCACTCAAAATGATAATAATTAAAATACATGCACTCATCACCAAGCAAAGTGAGTGATCATATGGAATATAAAAGGATAATGTCATCCAACAAGCATAAAGGTAGTATATGATCAAACACATAATCATCCAAGTATCACACACAAGCATAAAGTATCTCAAACGAGAAGATAATAAAGTTCAACCACCAAGGAGAAACGCAAGAGAGAATAAAAGCAACACTCTCTCTCGAAGCCTATGATCTATACATTTTCTCCCCCTTTGGCAACAAGTTACCAAAAAGTTCATAAAAATGCATAGTGCTAAATCGTCACTCAGGCTTGTTCTTCAGGTGGTGGTGTAGACAGAACTCCAAGGATGAAGGCTCCAATCGATGTAGATGGAGCTGGTGGAGTAGGTGTTGGAACTGGTGGCACTGAAGCTGTAGCTGGTGCAGATGAAGTTGCTCTGGTGTCTGTGACAGGCATAGCAGCAGACCTCTGACCTCTGGGCACTCTAGCAAAAGCATCAGTGGTAGACTTGCCCTTCTTCTCCTGCACTTCATCCTGAAGTTTCTCAATGACTGACTGGATCTCAGTGACCTTCACATCTAAGTCATAGAACTTCTGCTCCACGATCCTCTCCGAGCTCTCCTGGTTTTGAGTCAGGGTAGCCAATCCCTTCTCAATCCTCAGAGTGGAGGCAATGAAGTAGCCAAGCTGATCTTGCTTGCTCTTCAGAAGATACTAAGATGCCTCATCCATGGTTGGCATCTTTGCAGCCTTTTCAGCCCTTGCCTTCTCCTTCTTGGCTTGTGCGTGCACAGAAGATGGTTCATTATCATCCATCACCACAGTGTTGTCCTCAAAGTCCGGGTAGATGGGAATGTGTTCCTTGTCCAAGAGATATGTGCCAGTGCACATCTTGGAGTTGATTAGCTCCTAGATCTGTGGGGCATACCCACAACTCCTCTTCTGATCTGCAGCTGTCCTCTTTATGGTTTCCACAATTAGGCTCATGACTTTGAACTTTTGAGGCACATCAAATATGTGAAGCAAGTTAATTGCATGGCCTCTAATCATCTTGTGATCACCTGACTTTGGCAAGAGAGTGTGCCTGAGGATCCAGTTGATTGTTGGCAAGCCTGACAGAAGGTAATGTACTGATCCAAACTTGTGTGTCTCAAGAGCAGCATCTGGGATCTCTTTGTACATGTGTGCCATGGTGTTGTGATCCTTCTTCTTCTTGGCATAGACATCCAAGTCATCTTCACTCTCCTCGGGAGCATTGATCAATTTTGCCCATTCAGCAACCGTTGACTGGTACCTAGTACCTTCAGACATCCAGACAATTCTTCCATCTGGGTAGAAATGAGCTGTGGAGTAGAACTACATGATGAGCTCATCATTCCTCTTTGTGAGCTTCTGAGCCACAAACTCATCGACTCCACATGCCTTGAAGCTATCATATACACCAGGGAAGTGATCCTCATTTTCCTCAATGAATGTCCAATTGACCCATCTCATGTCACACACTATGGGCTTCTTGTCAAGTAAGATAGTCTCATAGAAGTCATGTTGTTCCTTTGTATGGAACCTGTAGTCCACAGCAGTCCTTCTCCTGGTGGCATATGGATCAGACTCTCTCCATAGCCTTAGACCAAAATCCTTCCTGATTTTCATGTTCTCTGCAACTGGATGAGCATCATTGTGGTCTGGAATTTTGGGCTTCAACTTCCTTAACATGACAGAATCATCTTATTCTTCAGTAGCTTGAGGCACTGGGGCCTTGTTCTTCTCCTCGGCAGGGATGTTCCTGGTGCTCCTCTTTGGTTTTGGCTTTGGAGCTGGAGCAGCAGTCTTAGGAGCAATCTTAGTCTTAGATGGAACAGCCCCTGCCCTTATAGCATCTCCCATAAGCTTTTGAGCTTTGGGTGCTGGTGCTGCATCCTCTTCCTCTTCTTCAGAGTCTTTCATTATTGAAGATCTCCCAATCACTCTGGCAGTGGTCTTCTTGACCCTTTCCTTTCTTTTCTTTTCTGCCACAACCTGCTCTTTGGGTGCAGATCCCAAAGTCTCTTGAGTGGATGTTCTAGCTTTTGACATGGGAGCTCTCTTGGCAGGAACCTTTTGCTTCATCCCTGGCTTAGTGGCAGCAGCTGTGCCATATTCCTTTTTCAGGACTTTCCTCTTTGAGGTGGCCTCTTCCTCAGCAGCCACATAGTCCTCATCCTCAGAATCTGAGGTTTTCTTCTTTCTGGTCCTGGTGGCTGCCTTAGGCAAGTTGCTGGGGGGTACTTCTTCTTCCTTCATCAAAGCTGTTAGAGGGACTAGTGCCCTCACTCAAGTTGACATGCTCCTCAGACTTATTCTGACTGTCACTCTAATCTGACATGATGCAAACACTGACAGCAGACCCTGTGAATGGATTATAGATGAGGTAGAGTGGATGAGCATCACAAAGTGCAGAGGTTTTTGCAAAAGAATGAATCAAAAACTTAGTTTTAGTTTTCCACAGAAAGCATTTAGGATCTACCGATTTGAAATCTCGGTGATACCGAAGCAGCTGTTGGAACCTAAACTAGTGAACTCGGTCAGACCGAGTCACAGTTCGATGGCAGCGAGACTGCTAGGGTCTCACAAAGACTCGAACTCGTTCACACCGATTAGCAATTCTCGGTCAGACCGAGAATCACATGTGCAATGGCCTGAGCCAAATCGGTGGAACCGATTTCAGCAACTCGGTCTGTCCGAGATGGTTTCGGCGGAAACCTAACCCTAAATTTTCAATCCACAACTAAAATATGGAGTGTTTTCATTGGATAGAGTGATCTCAATCGTGGCAAGATACATGGCAAAACAATGTGCTGGGGAATCGGAGTGAGAACAACACAAAGATCAAGTCCATACCCTAGTTCGGCGATGGACTTGCTACGGCGGCAACGGCGGAGACGATCCCATTGACGGCAGCGGAGACCAGCGACTGGAGGCGGCTGGCGACGAGGAGGACGATCCGGAGACCCAGGGAGGCAGAGCAGGCTGAGCATGGGTGAAGAGGTTCGGAAAGTTTTCCAAATTTTGGCCCGTGGGTATATATAGCCTAACCCTGTCGGTGTGACCGAGTGGAACAACTCGGTGGCACCGAGATGCATAACTGCAAGCAGTTACTGCAACTCGGTGTGACCGAAAAGTTCAAATTGGTTGCGTCGAGATTAAAGACCTAGATCGACTTAGTGATCTCGGTATGACCGAAATGGATGAATCGGTCAGACCGAAACACACAAAGAAGTTTTGGAAGTTTAAGTCTATGACAAATCGGGGACTCCGAGTGCTCCTCACACAGAGTGGTTCGAATCTGACTTGATCAAACTTTATGATGCAGCATGAATAGAGTTTGAGACGAGAAGAGCATAGATAGCTAGAGAAGTTTCTTAGGAATTCTTGTCCATCCACTTGGCAAGAGAAAAAGAAACCAACCAATCAAAACAACAAGTGGATGTCTTCGAATGAGTAAATTATGCAACCAACATGCTCACACAATAAAATGACAAATGAAATATGTGGCAAAGCATGCACAAACAATTCTAGCATCTATCAAGCAATTGGCGATGACTAGGTCATCTATATATGAGTATATTGACTTAGGAGTCAAATGAGAACATTTGATCATAGGTCATACTTATCGTTTAAGCACAACTGGGGTTACCACTTTTACATAAAGCGTTGTTGTGTTCACACCATTAGAGTTGCTTTAGTTCAATTCTTAGAGTAAAGCTCCCCTAGATGTGAGATCCCCCCTAAGAGGGATGAACTAACCTTGGGTTTTGTTGATGATGACTTCATGTAGGTGTTGAAGATGTGGATGCTCTAAGTTGATGTAGATCATTCGGAGCTATCCTTTGGAGTGATTTTCACTTTCAATACCTACACGGGTTAGTCCCACAAGGAACAAACAAGGATATCCATAGACATAGAGTGATGCACATACAAGATGATGTCTATGAGAGCATTAGGTTACCTTGTCCCTTGTCTTACCAACAAGAGGGTTTGTGACTACTTGAACTAGTGCAAGATGTGGAAGTTGATTGCACTTGTTCTTGCCAAAATGATAAGAGTGAAGTATGTTGGCGGAGTCACCCTCAAGAACTCTCTAGTTCTTCTTCTTGGGGATCCACACCATCTTGATGGGAATCCTCGGAGTTGTAGTTGTACTTGATGAAGTGGAACTTGATGTAGTCTTGGGAACCCACTTGACCAAGGCCTTAGGAGCTTCTTCAAATGCATCAATTTCCTCTTAAAGCTTGTCCTTGACTTTTTCCTTGTGGTCTTGTGGTGGAAGATCATCTTGAGCTTGTGTCCCTTTGAAAGAAGTAGGATCATACTTCTCTTGTTGAGGAACAAACTTCGTCTTGGGGTATTGATCTTCTTCCCACTCAACTCCATTGGCATTGAACTTTCGTTCAAAACCGATACCTTGATTCTTCCGGTGCCTTCCTTGCTTGCGTACAATTTCCTCGAATTGCTAACTCCCAGCAAGGCTCTTGTAAACACCATTCTCTATGATTCCCTTCAATAAGCTATTTTCTTGCTCAAGTGTAACTTGTCTAACAGAATCATTAGTGGAATCAAGAGAACTACTAGAAGCAACAATATTGGATTTAGCATGATTATTGTTACTACTAGAGGAAGAATCCTTCTTGTTCTTGTTACTAGACTTGACTTGAGGCATGTAAGTGGATAAGAGTAAACGCTTAGCAATCTAAGAACTTTTCTTGCGAAGATCATCATTGATTGCTTTTAAGAACTCATGCTCTTGCTCAAGGTTGAACTTTTCAAAACGTAATTTCTCATGAGTCCTTAAAAGTTCTTGATGATCTCCTAAGATAGTTTCATGAGCTAACTTAAGAGTGTTTAGTTCTTTAGTTAGAAACTCAATCTTCTCCTTATCATTGTCATTCGTTTTATCTTGATTAGCATGATTAATTGATGTTTCATCATAGTATTCATCACTAGAGTTGTCAACAAGTAAATCATCATCACCTAACAAGTCATCTTCATCACTATTGAAATCAACATACTTGGGGTGTGATACCTTTGGGCCTTTAGCCATGAAGCATCTTCCAAGTCCTTCATTTGGTGAATCAAATATGTCGTAGGAGTTGGTTGACACAAGTGCTAGACCGGCAACACCTTCATCTTGAGTATATTCGGTGTCAGAGTGATAGCTTCTCTTGGAGTGATTGTTGGAGTCGGAGCCGGATACCCATTCACCAATATGAGCTTGATGTATTCGTTTTGTGTAGCTCCTTAATGACTTGTCCTTACTTTCTGAATCCTTGCTTCTCCGAGAGGATCTTCGTTCATAACGATCATCCCTACTCCTTCTCTCCCTCGATGGTGATTCTTCTCTTCTACTTCTACTTTTGGGAGAATCTTCTCTTCTCTTGTAGGGGGTCGTACACTCATTGGAGTAGTGTCCGGGTCTTCCACAATTGTAGCAGTTTCTCTCTCGACTAGAAGATCTTTTGTCATTGTAGGACCTTGACTTGGAACTTCTCTCTTTGCTTCTACTCTTGTAGAACTTGTTGAAGTTCTTCACCATTAGGCTCAATTCTTCATTGAAGGTTTGTTTCTCACTTGATGATGTGGGACTTCACATGAGGCTTTGTAAGCACCACTTGACTTGTTATGGAGCTCCTCCTTATCCTTGAGTGACATCTCATGAGCAACAATTCTTCCAATGACTTCCGTTGGCTTGAGATTTTTGTAATTTGGCATCATTTGGATCAATGTGTATACGGTATCATATTTTCCATCCAAGGATCTTAGGATCTTCTTGATGATGAATTTGTCGGTCATCTCTTCACTTCCTAAGCCGGCAATCTCATTTGTGATAAGAGCGAGCCTAGAGCACATTTCAGCGACACCTTCACCATCCTTCATTTTGAACTTGTCAAGTTGACTTTGAAGCACATCCAACTTGGATTCCTTGACGGAGTCGGTACCTTCGTGCATATCAATCAAAGTATCCCAAATTTCCGTTGCATTCTCAAGACGGCTGATTTTGCTGAATTCTTCGGGGCACAATCCGTTGAAGAGGATATCACAATCTTGAGCATTGTATTGTAGCATCTTCAACTCTTCCGTGGTAGCTTCACGGTTCGATTCTCTCCCATCAAAGAATTCACCTTGCAAGCGGCGGGGTTATGTCCAAGAATATGCATTTTCATCTTATGATTCCAACTAGAAAAATTAGTGCCATCAAAGTAAGGACCTCTACGGTGGTAATTTCCCTCGCTAGACGCCATACTCTTCTAGGTTGTGAAACCAAGGCTGTGACCACCAAAAGCTATGGAAATCAAAGCAAATGGAGACCAAAGCTCTGATACCACTTGTAGGATCGAAAGTATGACTAGAGGGGGTGATTAGACTACTTGACCAAATAAAAATCTAGCCTTTTCCCAATTTTAGTTCTTGGAAGATTTTAGCAACTTTGGACAAGTCAAGCAATCTTAATACAATTCAAGCAAGCATGCAAAGAGTATATGAGCAGCGGAAAGTAAAGCATGCAACTTGCAAGAATGTAAAGGGAAGGGTTTGGAGGATTCAAACGCAATTGGAGACACGAATGTTTTTGTCGTGGTTCTGATAGGTGGTGCTATCGTACATCCACGTTGATGGAGACTTCAACCCACGAAGGGTAACGGTTGCGCGAGTCCACGGAGGGCTCCACCCACGAAGGGTCCACGAAGAAGCAACCTTGTCTATCCCACCATGGCTATCGCCCACAAAGGACTTGCCGCACTAGCGGTAGATCTTCATGAAGTAGGCGATCTCCTTGCCCTTACAAACTCCTTGGTTCAACTCCACAATCTTGTCGGAGGCTCCCAAGTGAGACCTAGCCAATCTAGGAGACACCACTCTCCAATAAGTAACAAATGGTGTGTTGATGATGAACTCCTTGCTCTTGTGCTTCAAATGATAGTCTCCCCAACACTCAACTCTCTGTCACGGGATTTGGATTTGGTGGAAAGAAGATTTGAGTGGAAAGCAACTTGGGGATGGCTAGAGATCAAGATTCATATGGTAGGAATGGGGTATCTTGGTCTCAACACAAGTGTAGGTGGTTCTCTCTCAGAAAAAGTAAGTTGGAAGTGTAGGTTCGTTCTGATGGCTCTCTCCGCGAATGAAGAGGTGGTGTAGGGGTATATATAGCCTCCACACAAAATCTAACCATTACACATAACTTCCCAAACTCGGTGGGACCGAATGGTTAAAGTCGGTTGGACCGATTCAGCAAAGCTAGTGACCGTTAGGGTTTTCGGTGGGACCGACATGCAACTCGGTAGGACCGATATGATTAGGGTTAGGGCATAACGTAATCTCGGTGAGACCGATTTTGGTAATAAGCTAACCAGAGAGTTGGTCAGGTAAACTCGGTGGGACCGATCGCTCATTTCGGTGAGACCAAAACGTTTCAAAGGGAAAACAGAGAGTTTACATTGCAATCTCGGTGGGACCGATCGCTCATCTCGGTGAGACCGAAATGTTACAAAGGGAAACAGAGAGATTACAACCCCATCTCGGTGAGACCGAGATCCCTATCGGTGAGACCGATTTGCCTAGGGTTTGTGGTAGTGGCTACGACATTTGAAACTCGGTGGCGCCGGATAGGAAGAATCTGTGGGGCCGAGTTTGACTTTTGGTTTAGGTCATATGTGGATGTGAGAAAGTAGTTGAGGGTTTTGGATCATATCACTAAGCATTTTGAGCAAGAACCTCATTAAGCAACACCTCATCCCTCCTTGATAGTATTGGCTTTTCCTATAGACTCAATGTGATCTTGGATCACTAAAATGGAAAATGTAGAGTCTTGAGCTTTGAGCCTGAGCCAATCCTTTGTCCTTAGCATTTTGAGGGGTCCACTTTTCTCATCCATGCCATGCCAATCATTGAGCTTTCCTGAGATATTAATCTTGAAATAGCATTAGCTCAATGAGCTATATGTTGTTAGGAATTACCAAAACCACCCAGGGATAGTTGCACTTTCGAGAGTCATCGGGCCCGATGCATTGGGAATAACTCCTAGGTCAGTAATGAACTCCTTCATCCAGATTTCTTCATGTGCTACCTCCGAGGCTGCCATGTACTCCGCTTCACATGTAGATCCCGCCACGACGCTTTGCTTGCAACTGCACCAGCTAACTGCCCCACCATTGAAAATATACACGTATCCGGTTTGTGACTTGGAGTCATCCAGATCTGTGTCGAAGCTAGCATCGACGTAGCCCTTTATGACGAGCTCTTCGTCACCTCCATAAACGAGGAACATATCCTTAGTCCTTTTCATGTACTTCAGGATATTCTTGACCACCGTCCAATGTTCCATGTCGGGATTACTTTGGTACCTTCCTACCAAACTTACGGCAAGGTTTACATCAGGTCTGGTACACAGTATGGCATACATAATAGACCCTATGGCCGAGGCATAGGGGATGACACTCATCTTTTCCCTATCTTCTGCTGTGGTCGGGCATTGAGTCATGCTCAATCTCACACCTTGGAATACAGGCAAGAACCCTTTCTTGGACTGATCCATATTGAACTTCTTCAATATCTTGTCAAGGTATGTGCTTTGTGAAAGACCAATGAGGCGTCTCGATCTATCTCTATAGATCTTGATGCCTAATATATAAGCAGCTTCTCCAAGGTCCTTCATTGAAAAACACTTATTCAAGTAGGCCTTTATGCTTTCCAAGAGTTCTATATCATTTCCCATCAATAGTATGTCATCCACATATAATATGAGAAATGCTAAAGCGCTCCCACTCACTTTCTTGTAAACACGGGCTTCTCCATAAATCTGCGTAAACCCAAACGCTTTGATCATCTCATCAAAGCGAATGTTCCTACAATGATAAGAGAAATGATAAGAGAAAACTAGAAAATAAGTAACGGATATTCCAGGAAAAATCAGCACAAGGAATATTATTAGAAACTAACAATGATAAGGATTTGAAGTTACATAACGCAATAAATAAAATATACACCAATTCCAAAAGTCAAAACATTAGAAAGTAACGAAAAATGAATGCTTAGGAAATTCACAAAATATGTCAAGAGATGACAAAGAAGAAAAGGTTATTCGAGTTGGCAATAGACAGCTATATAATTTAAACAAAAATCACATAATTGATTTATTCATGCGAAAAGTGCAAAAGTTGCCAAATCCTCAGTGTTAAAATTTGAGTAAGGTTTTACTATATATCCACTTTTGTTCAAGCAGTTTTTCTTTTGTTTAAATCCATATATGCGTGTTAAATTAAGTTATTCTACTTTCAAGTAAATAATATTATTTCTTGCATTAACTGTTTAGTACTCTATAATTTTCATAATTAAAGATTATAAAAACTTTCTGAAGCTTATTGCATCATTAGAACTTGTGGTATGATTAATTTTCAATTATATCTGTTGCACCGCAGCATAAATGTTGCATCAACAATATGTACAAAATCAAAAAAATGTCATCACTGAAGTAGATGAAATTTTTGAACCACATTTTGTGCAAGAGGGCCAAAATTGTGCAGTAATCCAATCTAGCTATATCACAACATACTTACATAAAGGGAAGATTTCATGCCATTCATAGTTCCCAACTATTTGATCAAGAATGAACTTCGTCGGTTCAATCATGGGGGATATCTGTGGAAAAATGGGACATGTTGCACAGAGTAAGGAAGCAATAAATTCTTTTTTTCCATTTTTTCCAAAGGTATAACAATCAGCAGACAAAGACCTTTCAGACCCATGTGCAAAATTAAATGCCAGATTGTGTGTATGCTATGTTATTTTACCAAAATATACCCCGTCAAGAAAACACATAAAATCAAAGTAAGGATTAGAAAGTAAGGGTTGTGACATTTCGAATGGGTGTCTCGGCTGATCCTGGCAACATGACTTCAATCTACCATTGCATCCAGGCGTGGAGGTTTTGCGTTTTCTCAAAAATAGAATTTCTTCAATATAACTCCGCCTATCTTGTCTCAACATAGCCGGTCCCAAGCCCGGGTAAAGGAGGAGGGTTGTGATAGGCTTGGCGAGCCAACGTAAAAACTCAGCCACTCTTATGGAGATGAAACACAAAAGATTTTCGTTGGGGCGTAACCCTCTCAGCGACGCGCCACATCGGAACCCGGGTGTGGTGGCAAATGGGCAAGGGCCGGGCCGTCACCCCCCTAGTGGCGCGCCGTATCTTGATCCGGATACGGTGGCAAGTGAGGGAGGATCGGGTTGTCGCATCCTTAGTGGCGCGCTACATCGGCGCCCGGATGTAGTGGAAAATGAGCAAGGGTCTTCGTATTTGACTCGACAAGTGCGAAGGGTAAGGAAGCTAGCCAAGCGTAGGAGGATTCGCTTAGGTAGCTGGAATGTAGGGTCTCTGACAGGGAAGCTTTGGGAGCTAGTTGATGCAGCGGTGAGGAGAGGTTTTGATATCCTTTGCGTCCAAGAAACCAAATGGAGGGGATAGAAGGCGAAGGAGGTGGAGGATACCGGCTTCAAGCTGTGGTACACGGGGACGGCTGCAAACAGAAATGGCGTAGGCATCTTGATCAACAAGAGCCTCAAGTCGGGAGTGGTAGACGTCAAGAGACGTGGGGACCGGATTATCTTGGTCAAGCTGGTAGTTGGGGACTTAGTTCTCAATGCTACCAGCGCGTATGCCCCGCAAGTAGGCCACAATGAGAACACCAAGAGGGAGTTCTGGGAAGGCCTGGAAGACATGGTTAGGAGTGTACCTACTGGCGAGAAGCTCTTCATAGGAGGAGACCTCAATGGCCACCTGGGTACATCTAACACAGGTTTTGAAGGGGCGCATGGGGGCTTTGGCTATGGCATCAGGAATCAGGAAGGAGAAGATGTCTTCAGCTTTGCTCTAGCCTACGACATGATTGTAGCTAACACCCTCTTTAGAAAGAGAGAATCACATCTGGTGACTTTTAGTAGTGGCCAACACCCTAGCCAGATTGATTTCATCCTCTCGAGAAGAGAAGATAGGCGTGCGTGCCTAGACTGTAAGGTGATACCTGGAGAGAGTGTTGTACCTCAGCATAAGTTGGTGGTTGCTGACTTCCGCTTTCGGATTCGTGTCCGGCGGGATAAGCGCGCCAAAGTCGCTAGAACGAAGTGGTGGAAGCTCAAGGGGGAGGTAGCTCAGGTGTTCAAGGAGAGGGTCATTAAGGAGGGCCCTTGGGAGGAAGGAGGGGATGCGGACAATGTGTGGATGAAGATGGCGACTTGCATTCGTAAGGTGGCCTCGGAGGAGTTTGGAGTGTCCAGGGGAAGGAGAAGCGAAGATAAGGATACCTGGTGGTGGAACGATGATGTCCAGAAGGCGAATAAAGAGAAGAAAGATTGCTTCAGGCGCCTATACCTGGATAGGAGTGCAGACAACATAGAGAAGTACAAGATGGCGAAGAAGGCCGCAAAGCGAGCTGTCAGTGAAGCAAGGGGTCGGGCATATGAGGACCTCTACCAACGGTTAGGCACAAAGGAAGGCGAAAGGGACATCTATAAAATGGCCAAGATCCGAAAGAGGAAGACGAGGGATATTGGCCAAGTCAAATGCATCAAGGACAGAGCAGACCAACTCTTGGTGAAGGACTAGGAGATTAAGCATAGATGGCGGGAGTACTTTGACAAGCTGTTTAATGGGAAGAATGAGAGTCATGCGGCCTCCCGGCGCTGGGGGGTGCAAGAGCGCGAGTCATGGCCTGACAGCAAGCAGCGACGGCATCGGACCTCGTTGGTGCAGTCGCGCACGCGGTGGCGAGGGTCCAGGCAACGGAAGCAGAGCCCGGCAACCTCCTCCGGGGATGGGCTGCGCCGCCGGGGCTGCGGGGAGGAGGTCTCGCCGTCCTGGCGCGGGCGACGACGGCGGTTCCAGCGTCGAGGCTGCTAGAAGCCGTCAGCATCCACCTGAACACCACCCAGAGCACGGTGCACCTTGGAGCGGGGGCCGAGGCGGCTCGCAGCGGGCTGCCGTGGAGCGGCGACGACGGCGCGAGCGAGAGCTGGGGGCGCGGGCGGCGCGGGAGTGGCCGGCGGGGTGCGTGCGACGTTGATGTACGAGCGCGTCAAGGACTCGCTCTCCGAATCGAACCAGCAGTCACCAGAGGACACGCGATCGCCGGAGAGGGTCCCTCGGGGCTCGACAGGGTCAGCACTGGAGGCCGCCATGGCAGGGAACGGGAGCAAGGAGGGGAGGCAACCAGCAGGGGCTCACCGGCAGCGGAGGGGCTTGGGGGTCGGTGGGCTAGGAGGAGTAGGGAGGGAGCGGAGCGCGGAGCGGAGCGGAGCCATCCTCACCAGATCCTGAAGATTCCTTCTGATGATCCTCTCTGTTACTGTTGTTGTGATCCTTGCAATGAGAAACAGTTCAACTGAAATAGTGCGCATAATGTAACTAAATAGTTGTAAGCCCCAAGTCTCACCCATAAAACCCTGGATCTGCCACGACCTTATGAGCACTAAGTTGACATCACAAAAAAAACCTTACTCATTCAAGGTGAAGCCATAATGTGGTTAATCAAACACTCGATAGTAAACTCCCCAGCAAGACAATCGTACTCTAGCCATTTAAATAGGCAGTTGCCCTGGCTGATATATCAAATTAAGCACAGTTATGACATACCTCTTGATGAAAGAAGTCTGCACTGAGATCCCATGGCCAGCCAAGCTTCATAAAACATTTCTCTGACCTACAAGGAAGAAAATATTATGTCGGACGAAAAAGATAAATAAGAAATAAGAAAATAAGTTTACCAGAATTGTTCATTCAAGTCATCATAATTTCTCCAAGCTGAGTGGCCAGCTGTACCACCTTTACTTCTTTGTGATTCCTTTAGAGTGAAAGAAAAAACAAAATTGTAAGAACAATATATTTTCCTGCAAGGATAATCTAGCTGTGTTTCAAACTTTACATACTCACCTTCTGCAGAACCTTATAGATAGGTTCAATGACAATGTTTAGGAATGATCCCTCCTCTTCAAACCTAGGTGGTGGTGGAAAATAACTTTCTTCAACCATTTGATTCAACTGTTTTACCATCTGCCAAATCAATAAACTTCCATGAATTGCCAATCTTTGTGTATAATAACAGGTTAGCTGAATGGATGTAAGACTCATGGTAAACTATATTAGTCCACCTTCATTATTTTATGATTGTCTGGTAAAGTGGTACTATTCAGAGAGACATGGTTATAAATTATAATTGGGCCATAATGTGATATTCATGTTCATGGCAGCTGGTCAGTGATTAAAACCATTTGATGAGGACATCAATACAATTGTTACACCCACAGCCCCTACTGTTACATATACTGGACCAATTACTAGAGCTCGCGCACGCCAATTAAATTACCAGGTACTTTCGTTTCTTGGTAATGATTCTAATGTTCATGAGATTATGATGCTGCCTAAATTGGATACATTTGTTTTGCTTACAAATGAAGGGCCTAGCTTGGAGAGGGATGAACATTGGAGCAAGAACACGCATGGAGTTGATGGCATGCGCAAGGGGATCAAGAACGGAGTTACAAGTGATGATTTCAGGACTTTGAAGCCGCCATAAGGAGTGCATGAAGCCTTGGACGAAATATACAAGATGCCACTTCATAATATTCGTCCATAGGCTATTCTAGGTGTTGCGTCACCTTATTAATGGGTCAGGCCCATGTAATTTCGAAATACTTAAGTATAGGCTATATTTAGAGTCCGTATGTGTGGGGAAACAAGAGTTAGGGTTGGTTTCCGACCCCACCCTCAAGGGCCACGAAATTCCCCCCTCTTCCTCCATATATACAGCCCTTAGGGCGTCGTTTAGACTTTGGGTTTTGTTTAGATTAAAAGTTCGCCATAGCTGCAACTTCTCGTACTTCGTTTGTGTCCAACGACCAGACCAAGACGTCACAGAACCCCACCTTGATCAATAAAGCTTTCATCTTATATTCGCAATATCCAGATTGCAATCTCAGTTTCTTGCTTGTTCTTCGTTTGCTCGCAGGAAACAGGCCCTCGTGGTCAGGTTGATCGTGCTCCGGCGTGGTCAATAACCCCTCGGAAGTTGGTTTAGCGATTGCTAAGGCGCGACGTCTCGCACGTTCGTAGTCGGATCGTCAAGGTCGACTCCCACAGAAAACGATAGCCACCATCTCATCGAAACATCGGGACACCTTTGCCTCTATCAGAGGACGAAAACCCCGAGATGGACATCGGTGCTGAGGGCACAAGTTCATGGCGTTCGGTATGTGGTATGTGATTTCCAGGGCAATAGTAGAACTCAAGCAGCTGTAGTTCTGTGAATTCAGGGGATTCCAGCCAGGCGTCCACCGTGCAGGGCATGGTATGCTTGCTCAGGTAGCATGACGGGATGCAGAGGCTTTGAACGGAGCCCTGGTGGGAGGAGATGATGGCTCTGGGGATTTCAAAATCATTGAAGAGAGATAGCTGATGACAGTCGAGATTAAGGGGAAGGGCGCGCCATAGAGGGCGCCACCGAATTGAGAGGACTTGGGTGCGGCAGCAATCCTTGGTGGGAGAAGCGAGATGATCTCCCCAAGGATGGTGTCCGGGAGATCGCTGATGCGGTCCACCCGAGATTCTACGGGTTCCTGGGATCCGGTGGGGGTGGGGTCGCCGCTTCTCCCCGCGCTGCCGGGTGCGGGATCTACAACAGGAGTCGCCGCTGGCGGGAGCCTCATCTTCTTGGCGCTGGGGTCAGCCAACTCCACTTTCCTCGAGGGCGTCGCGTCGCGCTCACGGATTTGAGCAAAGTAACGAATGACGAGCCTAGTTGTAGTGCGAGCGAAGAAGAAGGGGAGCTGGGGGTTTTCTGTTGGAGTGAGGAAGAAGGGGGGCTGGGGTTTTCTGTAGGAGTGAGGTGAGGAATTTGGGGGTACGAGTGGAGCGAGCTGACGTGAGGTGGGTGGGAGCGAGGAGGAAGAAGAGTACCCAGGTTTTTGAATTGATTTTACTATTTACTAGTGTGGATGGGCTGTTTTGTCTTGGCACCCCAGAAACAATTACTACTAGTACAGTGGAGACACTCTACAGCTACCCAGAAAAACAATTACTACTAGTACAGTGGAGACACTCTACCGCTTCTTGCTCCTCCTAGGTCATTGAAACGTCTCCCTCTACTAAATGTCGTTATACTTTTGTTCACCGACATGCGGGCCATGCAGCACGCGGGCCCAAATGCCATGCACCAAATTAGAAGGCAGTATGCAGGCGGAGAGTCACCCCGGTCGTAGCGCGGCAGTAACAAGCCGTCGTATCACAAAACCCCACCTCCCCGCAATCTAAGTTTGCCGTTGAAGCAACCATCATTTCACTCTTCGCTGAATCCCCTTCTCCCTCACCGTCTTCAAGAAAGGCAACACTTGCATCTGCCACTATTCTTCTCTCCGAACGAAGGGAAGGTAAGCGGATCCGTGATGTTGGTATATTTTCGTTTAGAGGAAAAAAAGAACTTTTGCAAAGCAGTAACCGATCCTCACTCTCTTTTTTGTTTCATTGTCATTGCGATTGTGTTTTCCTTTCAGTGGACTCCTAGTATTCGTCAGTTTCATGATGGACCAAGGAGAACCAGGCAAAGATCTGCCGATATTGGAGCAGACACGGGAGGCTGATCCCCATGAGATAGAGAGCTCCAAGAAGATGGAGGCAACCACCGAGGCGACCCCAGATACTGAGATGGTCAATGCCCCGTTTGAGGTTACAGCCCCCGTGGCACTGCAGGAGTAGTTTTCCCCCTTCGAGGATGTGTCCCCCCCCCCACCCCCGCTGAGCTGCCCAATGTGATTTCCTTCTTTGCCGATCTCGATTGTGGTTTTTCATCTAAGTATGTGGTGATTTTTTTAGAAAAGGAAGTATGTGGTGATTAACAATGCACAATTTTATTAGATTCGATGCCATGGTATACGTAGTGGTTTAAATAACTTGTGTTTCTTATACTGAAAAGTAATTCAGAATTTGTTTCTGTTTCAATTAGAGCCCTGATGCAGACAAGGATTGTGTGGTTGTACATGTCACTCGCGATGAGGCAGACGACCTGAATATACACACTAGGAAAACAGAGTTCTTAGGCTGTTGGATCCTGGAAACCATTTGCGGTTATACCAATGAAGAGTTGTATTCTAGCCTCACTGTTGTCAGGCGTGTTGTCCAGGGTGTACTGAAGCACAAGAAGTTCAAAGCTACTCCTTCGTTTGTGAGGAATACTATTCTTGTCAAGCTTACGCAGGAAGATGACGTGGCATGCCTCCTCAAACAAGTTTATCAGTGGCAAGGCCACAAGGCTATCTTCATGAAGGTTCACAGGATTGAGCTGCTGCGGGACGTCCTCGATGATGTTCATGGCAAGGTCCGTCTTGTGTCCATCCCAAATTAGATCGAGGCATGAAATAGTTGCCCTAGCTAGTGTTTAATAGTAGTTTGGATTGTGTCTAATTATCCGAACCCTGCCTGTTATCGACCCCTCTGGGGCTAGTACTCTGTTTGAATCCGTCTATGGGAACTGCAGCTACTTTTGTGTGCCCGTGAATCATGTGAGAACCATCGTAATTGTTTCCGAAACAGATGCGTCCTCACTAGTTTTTTCATGAATATGGCATGGTAAGACATAAGTTGTCACGGTTTATCATACGAGCAGTGTGTGTTTTGATGAAATAGATCACTCGTTCGAGAACCGTGCGCCGACGTATACATAAGTACTTGTAAACACTATTGGTGATACCCCACTTGTAAGCAGTTGTGTAAAACACGGCACATTGGCTCAGCTTGCTTCAACACTAGGCTATCGACCAGCTAACAATCAACAATCTGCTATCTGACATATAAGCAACTATGTATCTTGTTACAGTGGTTCATGTAGTTAATTGAGGCCACAATGTAATAAATTCCAAACGTTCACACGCTAGTCCAGCGCTCATGTGGAACACTCAAATTAAAATCGTCTTCATAAAAAACTTGAAAAGCATAAGTTAAGCAATTTTATACATCTCAATGATTCATAGAACATAACAAACATATACTAGTTCACAGCAAAATACAAAGTTGTGAGAAGGTTTACAAATCAGGAAAAAACAAGCAAGGCCTCTCTCTGAGCAAAGGGCCTCCCGGCAGGCTTAAATTTCCTGGAGTTCACTCTGGTTTTTTCTTGTTGCCATCATTCAGGGTTAGGTTCTCTCATTCCAGAATAACCAATTATAATTGTGGTATCAGTTGGAATGCTGAACTGAACCATGCAGTGTACTGACCAGCTGAAATGCTTGTGCATTCCACTAAATTTAAGCACCGCTATTTGCAGAAATAAGCAGACCACATGCCTCTTACCTGTGCACCTGTCCAAAAAACCGCTGTGCAACCGTGCCAGCTAGTCCTTGGTCCATGGATGAACTGGTAGAAAGTGCATTCCGGACTAGGATGCAGTTCTTTTCGCTCGTCCCTGCACTGCAATCTGGAAGTAAAACGTATGAATCAGCTTCTTTTAGATTGTGTTGGTCATTCTACCGTAGTTACTACCAATGTAGGGATACCTTGAAGACGGGAGGTTAGACGACGGCAGCGAGGGATAGCCATCTCATTTTGCGCAGTTGCACTAAAACTGAGGTGTCTGCTTTTGAGTGCACGGATAGAAACGATACGGAGATAGACATCCCGAAACGATATGGAGACAGACATCCCTGTTTGCGCAAATAAGATATATGATACGTCTCCAACGTATCTATAATTTTTGATTGCTCCATGCTATATTATCTATTGTTTTGGACTATATTGGGCTTTATTTTCTACTTTTATATTATTTTTGGGACTAACCTATTAACCAGAGGCCCAGCCCAGAATTGCTATTTTTGCCTATTTTCAGTGTTTCGGAGAAAGAGAATATCAAACGGAGTCCAAACGGAATAAAATCTTCGGGAACGTGATTTTCTCACCGAACGTGATCCAGGAGACTTGGACCCTACTGCAAGGGATCAAAGAGGAGGTCACGAGAGTGGGGGGGCGCCCCCCCTAGGGCGCGCCCCTGCCTCGTGGGCCCCTCGGTGCTCCACCGACATACTCCTTCCTCCTATATATACCTACGTACCCCCAAATGATCAGAACAGGAGCCAAAAACCTAATTCCACCGCCGCAACTTTCTGTATCCACAAGATCCCATCTTGGGGCCTGTTCCGGAGCTCCGCCGGAAGAGGGCCGTCATCACGGAGGGCTTCTACATCATCCTAGCCCCTCTGATGAAGTGTGAGTAGTTTACCTCAGACCTTCGGGTCCATAGTTAGTAGCTAGATGGCTTCTTCTCTCTCTTTGAATCTCAATACAAAGTTCTCCCCCTCTCTTGTGGAGATCTATTCGATGTAATCTTCTTTTTGTGGTGTGTTTATTGAGATTGATGAATTGTGGGTTTATGATCAAGTCCATCTATGAATAATATTTGAATCTTCTCTGAATTCTTTTATGCATGATTGGTTACCTTTGCAAGTCTCTTCGAATTATCCGTTTGGTTTGGCCAACTAGATTGGTAGTTCTTGCCATGGGAGAAGTGCTTAGCTTTAGGTTCGATCTTGCGTTGTCCTTACCCAGTGGCAGAAGGGGCAGCAAGGCACGTATTGTATCGTTGCCATCGAGGATAACAAGATGGGGTTTATTTCATATTGCATGAATTTATCTTTCTACATCATGTCATCTTGCTTAAGGCATTACTCTATTTTTAACTTAATACTCTAGATGCATGCTCGATAGCGGTCGATGAGTGGAGTAATAGTAGTAGATGCAGAATCGTTTCGGTCTACTTGTCACGGACGTGATGCCTATATACATGATCATGCCTAGATATTCTCATAATTATGCTCAACTCTGTCAATTGCTCAACAGTAATTTGTTCACCCACCGTAGAATACTTATGCTCTTGAGAGAAGCCACTAGTGAAACCTATGGCCCCCGGGTCTATTCTCATCATATCAATCTCCATCACTTTAATCTTGCTTTGCTTTTTACTTTGCCTTTACTTTTTACTTTGCATCTTTATATCAAAAATACCAAAAATAGTATATCTATCAAATCACACTCTCGTAAGTGACCATGAAGGGATTGACAACCCCTAATCGCGTTGGTTGCCAGTAGCTATCGTTTTGTGTAGGTACGAGGGACTTGAGCGTGGCCTCCTACTGGATTGATACCTTGGTTCTCAAAAACTAAGGGAAATACTTATGCTACTCTGATGCATCATCCCTTCCTCTCCGGGGAAAACCAACGCAAGCTCAAGACGTAGCAAGAAGGATTTCTGGCGCCGTTGCCGGGGAGTCTGCGCAAAAGTCAACATACCAAGTACCCATCACAATCCCTATCTCTCGCATTACATTATTTTCCATTTGCCTCTCGTTTTCCTCTCCCCCACTTCACCCTTGCCGTTTTATTTGCCATCTCTCTCTCTATCCTCCCTCTCTGTTTGCCTCTTTTGCCCGCTTGCTCTTGTCTGCTCGTGTGCTAGTTTGTTTGCTTGTTGTCATGACTAGTCTCATATCTTCTCCGTTGCCTCCCGAGAGTGAAGTTCTAAAGTTTAAACTAAGGGAGGGAGAAAATCTAAAATATGCTTGGTATAGAATTTGCAATGCTCAAAATAGATCTACCAGGAAGCAATCTACCTTAGTCCTTCTTCGCAATTTTTATGTAGGTGTTAATCCTTGGTATAGATATATCCTTGACACCATTACCGGAGGGAACTTCTTGGGTAGCCATACTTTTGATTCTTATAATGCTATGTTAGATTTATTTGGCTCACCACCTCTTTTGGTTAATGGAACTATGTTAACTTTGGAGCATGTTATGCAAAGACTTGAAATTATTGAAAATAAAGTTGCTACTATTCAATTAATTGAAAATCTAGATAAAAAGATCCACAATCAAATTACTCAATATGGATCTAAGGTAGGAATGACTTTGAAAAATCTTAAGGAAAAGGAACCCGTTGTTAATGAGAAGATAAACCTAGATTCTACTAGAATTGATGAACTTGAGGGTATCATTACAAATTTGGGAACCGCTTTTTCTTCCGTAAAGAACACTCCAAGTCCTCCTACTAAAATTACCAAGCTTATGTATGTTCCTAAAATTACCAAGGAAACTACGGATCTTAAATCTATAAGTATTCATCCCAATATTTTTGCTATCATTAAGGAACCATTTATTACAAATGAATTTTTCGATCTTGTGCCTAAAAGTTTGATAATTAATAAAAATAAAGAAATTCCTAAAGATGGTAGATGCCTAATTGAAGAATTGCCTACAAAGATGGCAATACCTAGATCTATCCTCGCTTTTATGCCTAGCTAGGGGCGTTAAACGATAGCACTTGTTGGGAGGCAACCCAATTTTATTTTTATTCCTTGCTTTTTGCTCCTGTTTAGTAATAAATAAATTATATAGCCTCTTTTATTTTTGTGTTTTTTGTGTTTAAATTAGTGTTTGTGCCAAGTAGAACCGTTGGGAAGACTTGGGGAAAGTCTCGTTGAACTTGCTGTAAAAAACAGAAACTTTAGCACTCACGAGAACTGCTGTAATTTTTATTTTAAGAGTGATATTTAGTTAATTCTTTTTGTATATGATTAATATATAAATTCCTCACGTCCAGCAATTTATTTTAGAATTTTTGGGGTTCCATATCTTGCGCTAGCTACAGATTACTACAGACTGTTCTGTTTTTGACAGATTCTGCTTTTCGTGTGTTGTTTGCTTATTTTGATGAATCTATGGCTAGTAAAATAGTTTATAATCCATAGAGAAGTTCGAATACAGTAGGTTTAACACCAATATAAATAAATAATGAGTTCATTACAGTACCTTGAAATGGTCTTTTGTTTTCTTTCGCTAACGGAGCTCACGAGTTTTCTTCTTTAAGTTTTGTGTTGTGAAGTTTTCAAGTTTTGGGTGAATTCTTGTGATGGATTATGGAACAAGGAGTGGAAAGAGCCTAAGCTTGGGGATGCCCATGGCACCCCCAAGATAATCTAAGGACACCAAAAAGTCAAAGCTTGGGGATGCCCCGGAAGGCATCCCCTCTTTCATCCACTTCCATCGGTAATTTACTTGGAGCTATATTTTTATTCACCAACATGATATGTGTTTTGCTTGGAGCGTCTTGTATTATTTGTGTATTTGTTTGTTAGTATGCCACAATCATGCTTGCTGTACACACCTTTTGAGAGAGCCATACATGAATTAAAATTTGATAGAATACTTTATGTGCTTCACTTATATCTTTTGAGCTAATTAGTTTCGCTCTATGTGCTTCACTTATATCTTTTGAGCGTTATAATTTTGCTCTATGTGCTTCACTTAGATCTTTTAGAGCACGGTGGTGGATTTGTTTTAAATAAACTATTGATCTCTCATGCTTCACTTAAATTATTTTGAGAGTCTCTTAATAGCATGGTAATTTGCTTAATAATAATATGCTTGGTATTCAAGATTTGTGAAACTTTCTTTTGAGTGTGTTGAATACTAAGAAAAGATTGAAGCATGATAATTGTTTTGAGATATGGAGGTGATAATATTAAAGTCATGCTAGTTGAGTAGTTGTGAATTTAAAGAATACTTGTGTTGAAGTTTGTGATTCTCGTAGCATGCACGTATGGTGAACCGTTATGTGATGAAGTCGGAGCATGATTTATTTATTGATTGTCTTCCTTATGAGTGGTGGTAGGGGACGAGCGATGGTCTTTTCCTACCAATCTATCCCCCTAGGAGCATGTGCGTAGTACTTTGCTTTGATAACTTCTAGATTTTAGCAATAAGTATATGAGTTCTTTATGACTAATGTTGAGTCCATGGATCATACGCACTCTCACCCTTCCACCCTTGCTAGCCTCTCTAATACCGCACAACTTTCGCCGGTATCATACACCTACCATATACCTTCCTCAAAACAGCCACCATACCTACCTATTATGGCATTTCCATAGCCATTCTGAGATATATTGCCATGCAACTTTCCATCATCTAGTTCATCATGACACATTCATCATTGTCATATTGCTTAGCATGATCATGTAGTTGACATAGTATTCGTGGCAAAGCCACTGTTCATAATTTTTCATACTTGTCACTCTTGATTCATTGCATATCCCGGTACACCGCCGGAGGCATCCATATAGAGTCATACTTTGTTTTAGTATTGAGTTGTAATCATTGAGTTGTAAATAAATAGAAGTGTGATGATCATCATTCAATAGAGCATTGTCCCAAAAAAAAGAAAGGCCAAAGAAAAAAAAGAAGGCCCCAAAAAAAGGGCAATGCTACTATCCTTTTTCCACACTTGTGCTTCAAAGTAGCACCATGATATAGCGAGTCTCATATATTGTGCTTCAAAGTATCACCATGTTCTTCATATAGAGAGTCTCATATGTTGTCACTTTCATATACTAGTGGTAATTTTACATTATAGAACTTGGCTTGTATATTCCAATGATGGGCTTACTCAAATTGCCCTAGGTCTTTGTGAGCAAGCAAGTTGGATGCACACCCACTAGTTTCTTTTGTTGAGCTTTCATACATTTATAGCTCTAGTGCATCCGTTGCATGGCAATCCCTACTCACTCACATTGATATATATTGATGGGCATCTCCATAGCCCGTTGATACGCCTAGTTGATGTGAGACTATCTTCTCCTTTTTGTCTTCTCCACAACTACCATTCTATTCCACCCATAGTGCTATATCCATGGCTCACGCTCATGTATTGCGTGAAGATTGAAAAAGTTTTTAAAAAGTTAGAGTATGAAACAATTGCTTGGCTTGTCATCGGGGTTGTGCATGATTTAAATACTTTGTGTGGGGAAGATGGAGCATAGCCAGACTATATGATTTTGTAGAGATATCTTTCTTTGGCCATGTTATTTTGAGAAGA
The DNA here is from genome assembly GCF_003073215.2 of Triticum urartu. Taxonomy (NCBI): domain Eukaryota; kingdom Viridiplantae; phylum Streptophyta; class Magnoliopsida; order Poales; family Poaceae; genus Triticum; species Triticum urartu. The sequence continues at coordinate 248,537,804 of NC_053024.1, read as the reverse complement.
CATAATTGCTTTGTTAGTATGCTTGAAGTATTATTATTTTTATGTCAATATAAACTTTTGTCTTAAATCTTTCTAATCTGAATATTCATACCACAATTAAGAAGATTTGCATTGAAATTATGCCAAGTAGCACTCCGCATCAAAAATTCTCTTTTTATCATTTACCTACTCGAGGACGAGCAGGAATTAAGCTTGGGGATGCCTGATACGTCTCCAACGTATCTATAATTTTTGATTGCTCCATGCTATATTATCTATTGTTTTGGACAATATTGGGCTTTGTTTTCTACTTTTATATTATTTTTGGGACTAACCTATTAACCAGAGGCCCAGCCCAGAATTGTTGGTTTTTGCCTATTCCGGTGTTTCGGAGAAACAGAATATCAAACGGAGACCAAGAGGAATAAAATCTTCGGGAACGTGATTTTCTCACCGAACGTGATCCAGGAGACTTGGACCCTACTGCAAGGGATCAAAGAGGAGGTCACGATGGTGGGGGCGCCCCCCCTAGGGCGCGCCCCCTGCCTCGTGGGCCCCTTGGTGCTCCACCGACGTACTCCTTCCTCCTATATATACCTGCGTACCCCCAAACGATCAGAACAGGATCCAAAAACCTAATTCCACCACCGCAACTTTCTGTATCCACGAGATCCCATCTTGGGGCCTATTCCGGAGCTCTGCCCGAAGAGGGCCGTCATCATGGAGGACTTCTACATCATCCTAGCCCCTTCGATGAAGTGTGAGTAGTTTACCTCAGACCTTCGGGTCCATAGTTAGTAGCTAGATGGCTTCTTCTCTCTCTTTGAATCTCAATACAAAGTTCTCCCCCTCTCTTGTGGAGATCTATTCGATGTAATCTTCTTTTTGCGGTGTGTTTGTTGAGATCGATGAATTGTGGGTTTATGATCAAGTCTATCTATGAATAATATTTGAATATTCTCTGAATTCTTTTATGCATGATTGGTTACCTTTGCAAGTCTCTCCGAATTATCCATTTGGTTTGGTCAACTAGATTGGTAGTTCTTGCCATGGGAGAAGTGCTTAGCTTTGGGTTCGATCTTGCGGTGTCCTTCCCAGTGACAGAAGGGGCAGCAAGGCATGTATTGCATTGTTGCCATCGAGGATAACAAGATGGGGTTTATTTCATATTGCATGAATTTATCTCTCTACATCATGTCATCTTGCTTAAGGCATTCCTCTGTTTTTAACTTAATACTCTAGTTGCATTATGGATAGCAGTCGATGAGTGGAGTAATAGTAGTAGATGCAGAATCGTTTCGGTCTACTTGTCACGGACGTGATGCCTATATACATGATCATGCCTAGATATTCTCATAATTATGCTCAATTCTGTCAATTGCTCAACAGTAATTTGTTCACCCACCATAGAATACTTATGCTCTTGAGAGAAGCCACTAGTGAAACTTATGGCCCCCGGGTCTATTCTCATCATATCAATCTCCATCACTTTAATCTTGCTTTGCTTTTTTACTTTGCCTTTACTTTTTTACTTTGCATCTTTATATCAAATATACCAAAAATATTATATCTATCAGATCTCACTCTCGTAAGTGACCGTGAAGGGATTGACAACCCCTAATCGCGTTGGTTGCGAGTAGCTATCGTTTTGTGCAGGTACGAGGGACTTGAGCGTGGTCTCCTACTAGATTGATACCTTGGTTCTCAAAAACTAAGGGAAATACTTACGCTACTCTGCTGCATCATCCCTTCCTCTTCGGGGAAAATCAACGCAAGCTCAAGACGTAGCAATATACGGTTATTTAAACAGTGACAGATATTACTACTTTCCCCCGTTTCCTCTTAGAACCAAGTCCTAGATTCATGCTACAGCTTTCCCACTTTCTTCCCTGTTTGAACCAATGGTTTGAGTCGACTGTATGAAATAGCTTTACTTCTAATCTACTACTACTATAATGCGGCAGTTTTGAAATTGGATTTACCACTCCATCTTCGGTTCTCCCGCCCAAACAAGCATTGGCTCAAAATCCACCGTTCATTTCCCCTCTCATGCATATCACTGCTGTCCATCAAACAAAGGATGACATAATCTGACGGCTAAGAGCTGCCGGATTCGCTCCCACTCCTTGTGCACATGGCCGACTCTGCTCTCCAAGTAAACAAATAAAGAAGTCCCCGCTGAATCTGGATTGCACCTACTGAAGTTTAGAAATGTCTAGAAACTGCTGCTACCTCCTCACATGCAAGTATGACAAGTTGGCAAATAGCTAGCACATTTTGGTTCCCCGTTGTCACCTGGGAAATAAACACTCTACTACTAACTATTTTTTTAGATTACTGTAAAAATGGATTTTTTAGATGCCGCTATACTGCAAAGTTTACACTGTTCACATAACATAACATTGCATGGCTGATGCTAGCTAAAGTTTTATTCTACTTCATCAAGAAATGTAATATTTTTATTATTCACATAAAAACTGTAATATTTTATTTCAGTCATACATAAGATATACCTCAAGCTAATACAAGACATGAGTGTCTGTCAGACCTAAATGACTTATTTAGTTGCACAAAATAGTCCATAAAGATGCATGTAAACCGTCAAACAACTCTGGAACTATACATCAGTGGAACCCAAGAAACATCATATAATAAAACTACAACTTTTATCTTGTAATCAAATTCTTACTTGGAACTCAGTTTGATTTGTGCAAGTGATTTGCTTCTTATTTCAGAATAGTCCTTAGATCATGCAAACAAACACACTATGATATCTACTCAAGATACGAGTACCCATTTCTCTCTCTAAAAAGAAGGTATATGAGTATCTATCATACAGAACATACGTGCAAAGCACGTGCCTTAGTAGAAGTCTAGGTGGCTTTGGAATAGCGGATGGAAGTAGAAAAGGATCCACATGAAGGGAGCTGGGGCAGTAGAGCAAGGCAGGTTCCGAAGGAATATATACCTGAGGGTCGTCGGCATGTCGCAAAGACGGCGTCGGGAGGCCGCATCTTGGCCACAATATCGCAGGGAGGAAGAAGGGGTCGGAGGCCCTCCCGAGCCGGCGCTCTCTCGGAGAGAACGGCACGGCCATCGATCGGGACGCGCGGGCAGCCGTTGGTCTCCTCCCTCGCTGCCGACGACAGCGTGAACGATGCACCTACACCCCTGCCCCGATCGAGGTTGTCCGGCCGGATTTGTGACCAGTCGTGAGCTGAGAGAGAGTGTGGCCACCTATGTGTTGCTTAGATCTGGAGAGCATGAGAGAGTGAACGAGAGGAACCCTAGTAAAGCATGCGCTAAGGCTCCTGCTTTTATATATAGTGGAGTGATTTTGTTGTACCAGCTTCAAAAAAATGCTCTCCTATGTGTACCCGCGAGTGGGTGTGAGAGAACTAGTGCGTGCGTGCACTGCTTCTCTTTGTGAGAGTACAATATACTATGCCCAAAGAACGTTCGCCGCAAGAGTAATAGTACAAGTGTGTGACGTGTGAGCTAAAATAAAATGTGCGCGCCGTCTTTTGTTTTCTAGAAGTTCTGAGGGTAGGATGTGAAGAGCACATATGTGCGTGACGTCTACCTGCAGATAGACGGTGGGTGCGACGTGCGAGTCTGCGAGAGGACTCGGGAGAGTCGTGACTCGTGAGGGTGCGTGTGCGTGAGAGAGAGGGGGGCACGTACCAATGCAATGCATGTGTCCGTAAATCATTATTCGACAAACGTTCGCCACAAGCCTTTTCCTGACGAACGCCGTAAGGACCGTTAGATCGGCATCCGACAATGTCAGTTTTGCCATGTCATTTAATAGAACAGCCACTCCTCCTACACACAAATCTTCCACGTGAGTGTTAGCAACTGTCGTATGCTCCCCCTGTTCCGAAATGCAGTGCATATAGCTTTATTGAAAATTCGAACCTCACAAACTTTTACCGAGTTTTCGTGTACCAAATTGCACATGTAGAATACCATGTATATATCATTTCATTCATCTTCGAGAGCTAACTATAAAGTTGGGTGAGGAGTCTACAAATAAAGACCATCGTATCACCCGCAGCAATTTCAAGCATCCTTTAGTGTCGAGGAATATCATAGGAACTCTGTATGATATGATTTTTATAGGATTTTTTCCTTTAGAGCCAAGTGGTTCATAGGAATAGATTCATATACTCCACATTTCAAAGGAAATAAACATGATATCATTTCTATAGCTTTAGAGCCACTTGGTTCATATGAATGGATTCCTATACTCCCTAAATTTCAAAGGAAAATAAACATTAGCGTATATTCAATAGAAAAGTTCCTATGATATGAACCAAATTACATCTCTTTTTCTAATCCCTCCTCATAGGAATTGAGAAACATGTCATCTCTATATTCAATAGAAAAGTTCCTATGATGTGAACCAAATGACATCTCTTTTCCAATCCCTACTCATAGGAATTGAGATGCTCCATGTCATCTCTTTCCCTACAACTTCCATGTATACATCTTCTATTCCTAAATAGATAGTACAACCCACTAGTAGCTTTTTTCCAAAACATGCAACTATGGCACAAGAACTATATAGTGTGCCAATAACTTTGAAAGATGGTCGCTGGATGAAGCTAACCCGACAGTGCAGAGATAGGCAAATCCGAGCACTACTAGCCGTTGGATATCATCAACATTCCACCAGATCTGCCACATGTACAATTTAGAAGACTCCATGGTTGAACTTAAGCATAATGCACAAACCTCAAAACACAAGCACTTCTCCTTTGTTCTAGAATCTTCTGTATCATAATTGATTATTTTTTTTCTAAATGAATTGCCATTATTTGTTTTTTACTTCATGATTTACTACATAGTTAGTGCAAAGTTGGGTCATCTATTTTGGAATGGAGGGAGTACAATGCACAACCCCATGAATCTTAACATTTTTATAAAACTTATTGATTTTGAATGAGATGAACTATAAGAACTAAACGAACATCTACATCATGCATATATGACTTAAAGCTTTACATCCTATAGTGTGTATTTATTCATAATTTGGTTTCGAAATCTCATGCGTTCAATACATGTGTACCTTACTAGTTTTGAGTAGAGTAGCAAATTTCACGTGGCCCCGGGTATATCAAAATGCAGGGCCCATGCATCATTGCCTTTCGGTTGAATCTACGTCCACAATTTTTTGTACGTACTATATCTCCACTGGTCCCCGAACCGAAAATGCTGCCTCGTTCTCGTAAAACCAAGCAGCCCACACATATTTAAGGCGTCGGCTCGAACCCGTTTACTACGACGTGGCCCCGCACGCCGTAGTACTCCTACAAACCCTACCGCCGCACTCATCATCGGTTTTCTTCAAGAGGACGAGGGAGAAGCCGATTTGTAGTGGAGGCGCTTTCAAAAAAAGGATCTGTAGTGGAGACCCCTACCGCCGCACGCATCATTGTTTTCTCTTTTCTTTATGCTCTTGCGCCCTAGAGTGAAATGATGGTTGCTTCGTCCGTCCAGCTTAATGTGGGAAAGGTGGGGCTTTGTGATTTGACCCCTCGTCGCTCATTTTCTACTACTGTGGCGCTACGACCGGGGTGCCTCCAATTCCAACCGCTGCTCCGAACTGTAATTTGGTGCATCGCACGTGGAACAAGACGGTGGATGAGCCACATGTCGGCCAAAGGGGTCCTGTTAAGTGTGTCGCCATTTTGCGTGCGGACTAACCCTGCTTGAGTTGCTACGCCAACACGACAGGAGCAGCCTACCACTTGGTTTTGCTCCTTGGTGAATCCCGACTATATTGATTTAAAAAGATACGTGCTGAACTACCCTCTCCGTCTCGGTTTTTTATTTTTAGGCGTCTCGGTTTATAGGGCATGCACGTAGTTCTAGGTCATCCATTTGACTAACTAAATATGAGTTACTATGTCACAAAAAGTATATCATTGGATTCTTAAGCGGATGTAGTTGTATTTAAAAGTTGAGGGCGGGGCTTTTCCTGCGCGGTAGGCGGCGGGGCAGTTCTTCCTGGTTGGTTCGACAGAGGCGCGAGAAGACGAGGGAGTAGACTGCTCCAAACGTAGGGCTGTGTGATTTGACAGCGAGTTACTGCTGGACAGGTGGGGCCTCGTGATTTGACTTGACATTATCATTTTAACTACGGCGCTACGACCGGCGTGAGTCTCCCAGATTCCTGACCACCTCCATACAGGTGCCTCTCCCAATGCTCCACCATGTAGTAGAGGTTGGCTCTTGCATGAGAGCCCACTTCTCCACTTTTTCCTTGCCTCTCTTTCCTCCACATATGCAAAAATGCCATGTAAAGCGCACTATTGTACTTACTTTTACTTGCTCCTACATGTGCTTAAGCTTGCCACATAAGCATAAAGTCTGATGTGGCAAGTTAATCAAGAAGAGGGAGACTAGTTTGGTGACCCAAGGAAGAAACGGTGCTAAGCGCGTGTACCTAGGTGAAAAGACAATTTTGAGTCTATAGCTAATTAAATGAAGCAAACTTAGCAACACCATTTCATTGGAGGAGGTCACTCCTTGGCAAGTGCAATAAATACACGCGCTTAGCACCGTTTCTTCCTTGAGTACGAAGAAAGAGATAGAGAGGAGTAAAAAAATTCACTTATAGCCAACCTTGTTGTAGTATGACTGACTAAGTGATGACTATGTATGACATGACAACATCAGATAGCCTAACACACCGTGTTAAATCTCCAAGGGCGCGACCACGCGAGCGACACGACGGTCGTGGTAGGCGCGACCATGATACGGGCTGCTGGCAGCCCTTGGATCTGAGATCAAACGGTCGCATGCTAAGTTGCTGAAAATTTGTAGAATAACCCTCCAGGATAGGATATTCACCCATAGGTCTAGAATCATGCCATGCAACCATTCGATCTCAGATCCAAGGGCTCTCGGAAGCCCGTATCATGGGAGAATGGAAAGCCACTACCCTGCCGTTCGCACGCTGGCAGTTCGCTCCTACTCGTCCCCGCACGTCCTTCAATACTACGGTGGTTCGCTCCTAGTCATCTCATCCATTCACATTACAGCAGTTCCACTAATCCTAACCCTCCTCCCAAATCCATGGCGTCCCAAATCTCCATGATCGGCGGTGAGTACAAGGTTAGAACCATCACCGGCGATGAGTTCGACGTCATCTACACCCGTTCTTCCGTGACGGTGAAAGGATGCCTTTCTCGCTTCAGACGCATGTTCGAAGACTCAGATGATGAGTGGGTCGTTGGGCTAGATGTTGAGTACACCACAGTCCTGGGACGAGAGAAGGATCTAAAGGATGAAGAGAGGAAGAAGCCCGCCATGATCCAGGTTTGCGTGCATGACTTATGCTTGGTCTACCACATATGCCATGCCGATGTTGAGTGCCAGGATTTTAAGGACTTCCTCAAGAGCAACCTAGTAAAATTCATTACTGTAGACTTTGGTAACGACAAAGAAGTCCTGCATCGGATAGGCCTCGTTGTAGGGAACACCTTCGACCTCCAGAAGAATTGGCTGGTGTCCTCTCATGAGCCTTCAATGCTGACCCTGGCAGGAGCCATGGTTCATCCTTCGTACGGTAAACTGGAGAAACATCATTACACGTTTCATCGTCATGCATGGCAGCGGAATGTACTCGATATAGACCACATCCACTATGCTACAATGGATGGCTACCTTTGCTTCAATATCTACAAGGGTTGGATGAAGAGCAACAGCCAAGTGTGCGGTTCAAGCAAAGAAGTATCGGCCAAGAGGAAGAGGGACAAGGACGAAGTCGAGGACGTGGATGAGGACTCCGAGTAAGGTGGCAGTGTCGTTGCTCATGGTGGTTCTAATACAGTGTCTACCGGAATAGTTGCAAAGTTTAATTTCAGGTGTGCTTAATTTAATTTGAGGGGTGTGTTGTGCTAAGCCCCCAGCAGAACTATGTTATGTTTCTTCTCGTTACTTTAACTCTTCAGTACGTACATACTAGTATTTCTTACATTTCATCTTTTAGTTGGTATAGTACTACCACTCGTTTCTTCACATTATATACGTACAGTATATATGGCCAACATCATATAGCCAGCAGTTTAGTTGTCAAAGAATTTCAGGGTGCTTAGTTTTGTCAAAGAATTCCAGGATGCTTAGAGGGTGCTTGGATCCAAGGGACTTATTTTAGTCTGACTAAAAATAGTCTCTTTAAGAGGCTAAAGTTCCAAGCACCCATGACTAAGGCTGGTTGTAATGGGGAGTATCATATACTAGTATCATGCATATGATACTAGTGTATGATACTACCTCCATAATGCATAGTATCACATATTAGTATCATGTAGTACTCTATTTATTGCCATGCATGACACAAAGTAGCATAGCATTTATTATGATACGGTATCATGATATGATACTCCACCCTCTCTTTCTTCATTTAATACTATGACACCTCATCAAAATTGCCTAGTTGGCATGCATGATACTAGTTATGATACTACCATTACGACCAGCCTAAAGAGGGGATAAAACTAGTCTTGAGACTAAAAAATTTTATTCAGGGGTACCCCTAGTACAATGTGGATTAGTCCTCTCTCTACTCATTTAACTCCTCTCCTTTAACACAGGCGAGTTCTGGATTGGAGGGTTTGGAGGATAATAAATGCTCATTAACTTGATTTTCGCCTTTTTAGTATTTGGATCCAAGCATGGGTGAGGCTAGCATGTTTTAGTCCCACTACTTTTAGTCATGGGACTAAAACGTATCCAAGCACCCTCTTAGTTTTATTTGAGGGTTGGGTTGTGCTGGACACCATTATTGTGACTAGCCTTTTTAATAGTACTATATGAATAATTTGGCGATGAGCGCTCTCTATATGTACCACCTTTTTTTTAATTTCAATTTTTGCTCCATGGCGCAATCCATCGATAGTACTGCTGTACAAAAGTATACATTTTTTAAAAGGCTAGAGTACTGTTCATCACATATATAGCCAGTTAAATTCTCAACCTAGAACGACGTGCATGCCATGTAGTAAACCGATACGGAGGAAGTATAGTAAAAATGAGGTGATTTTACCGAGCGATCGGCGGGGGGGCATGGCCTGTCATGCGGTCCCACGTGTCATGATGTACCAAGGCGATGCGCGTGTCCCTCTTGAGGCAGAAGCAACACTAGTACGTGGTTTGAGATGATGGCGAACCGAAGTGTGAAATAATGGTTGCTTCGTCCGTCTGGGAAAGTGCGACATTGTGATTTGATGTCTCATTTCTCATTACTACTACTGGGCCGGTACGAGTGGGGTGCGTCCCCCCTGCTGTTCTACACTGTTATTTGGTGCTTGACACGTCGACCCGGTTGCTATATGTCCCACATGTCGGCGACAGGAAGTATAGAATTCATGAAAGGGAGCGTCGACGGAGGAGTATACTACAGAATTCATGAAAGGGAGTGACTTAGTTTTGGAAAAATCTGTTTTTACGGAGTACGTACCCACTAGGGTTTATAGGGCTCATCTAAAAAACATTCGTTTTTCCGTTTGATAAGTCTCAATTCTACTATACTAGTAGTAGTACCATTACATGTTGGATTTCGAGGTGCGTTAGATCACCCGACGCAAGCAGTGTCAAGAGGAAACTAACCAATGCATGTACAAGTTCATGGAAATTTAGTGGTCATTCATGCATTCGTTCTAATTAATGCCTCGGTAAACATAACTTCTTGAGAAAAATGAGCGTACTAATTACTTGTGCAAAATATGAAATTAATTCGACCACTCACCGTCTACCTTGGTTGGAGAGATTTTGAAATTGAGCCATAAACTGGAAAGGAGGGAGTAGTAACTTTTGTCTCGATTACTATTTGTGGCCTTGTATAGATGCAAAATGTATTTTTTATAGTGGCCTTGTATAAGTAAATGGAGGGAGTACTAACCAAAGTACATAGTAGGGACGAGGAGTAAACGGAGGGAGTAGTAAAATTTTCTCCTCGTGCTGCGAGCCACCGCGCTCGTGGGCGAGGGAGCGGGCATAAGGCGTACTAGTAAGCAAGCTTCACCTCATCCTGCGAGCCACCGTGCCCGTGGGCGGGGGAGACGGCGTACTAAGCAAGGTTCTCCTCGTTCTGCGAGTTGACGGGACACATCAAAAGTACTCCAGTGTATAGAGCCTTGCCTCTAAGGTAGGCCCCACATGGTTTGCCTCTTTTTTTAATTTAACATAACACGTCGAGTCGCAATTTGTTTGTTCACCCATGGTAGACGATCCTCCCTCCACCAAGTGGACAACCAGTACACATGCCAAATTACCACGTGGGCTGCCTTTTTCATACAGAAATGTACCCCCTCCATTCCAAAATAATCGTAGCTTTAGGACTTTCAAGAGTAAGGATTTGTGAAGTTTGACAAATCCTGAAAGTTCAATTCAAGAGAACCGAAAACGTTAAATGCTTCCACTCCCAAATATTGAGGGCTCCTTTGATTCAAACGAATTGCATAGGATTTTTGGAGGATTTAAACCCTTAGGAATTTTTTCTGTGATGCTCGTTTGATTCGTAGGATTGGCATTCTTAGGAATTTTTCCATATGATCCATTTGTACTACATTTTGGAGGAAAATTTCCATCCACTCAAACCTCTTTGTAGAATTCCTTTGTTTTTCCTATGCTATCAAACATTCTTTCAAATCCTATAGGATACTATGGGACATGTCACCCTATTCCTGCATTTTTCCTATTCCTTCATTTTGACAATCATGTGAATCAAAGAGGCCCTGAACGAAGCGCCAAATAGGCCTCTGGTCACCCGAAACCGCGCGAGACTAATGTTTTGGTGGTAGGAAATTACTATTCGGACTCTGGCCCGTGTAGCCTATCGGCCCGATGTCCAAAGGTCTAAACCGGGGTAGGTTTGTAACTTCACCAAGACGCCAGAGAAGCATTCATACGCCATGGGTGCCTACCCATGCGCTCGGCCGAAATCTATCCCACCCACATTTGGGACACCTGACATGACTGTCCTACCCCCAACCCGCAATATGTCCGAAATTTTAGATGGGGGGAAAGTTTGTAACTTTCCCCAAATTTCAAACAAGCGCGTCTCAAACCGAAACATTGTTCCCCCTTAGTTCCCCGCCTCCCTCCGTTTCCCCATTCATACTTCGTGGGCCCAAAAACGCCCTCTCCACTAGCCGTGAAACCCCAGCCTCCTTCGTCCTCCACCCCATAGCGGCCAATCCACCGCCGCCCTCCTCCATCATGCTGGAGCCTGTACCCCGACGTCGTCGTCCAACGCAACCGCAACCGCAACGCCCTCAAGGACTTAGCAGCTGAAGCCGAGGCAGAGCTGCCTCCACGACACCGACGCCGACGTGCGCCGTACCAGAACCACTCCGACCACGCCGTCCTGCGCCTCACTGCTGCGGCTCCATTGTCGCAACCGTCCACCGCACCGGAGTTGTTCCCGCTACGCCGTCGTTCGCTGCCTCGGATCTGCTTCCCCGCCGTCGACAGACGGCCACCGCAGCACACTCAACAACTTGGCCATGGGTTCATCCAAGGCTGCACCGTCCTCCACAACTTCTGGTTTCGGGCGAACAACAAGAAGATCATCGGAAAAATAGAAGGAGGACATAGCACTGCCAGCAGAAAGAGGTACTCCTCTTCCCTTATTCGTGCAAATCTTACGTCTCCGCTCACACCGTATTCATCCCATGGAAGAAACTAGTTGAGTGCTTCTTACTGCATCTTCTTCGTGATACTAAATGCATAAGGTTTCCTCCCTTTTACTATTTCACCTTTGCTAGAGGTCAGTAGCCTGCCTGGATTTCAATTCAGGGTCAGTCGAACCGCAATTAAAAGAAGCAGCAGCCGCTTAGGCGCGTGGAGCACCTAGTCCGCCTGTTCCCCAGGGAAGCGGCGCATTGGTGTCTATCATAGGGGTGTGGGGCGCAGGAGCTGCTTGCGCCCGATCTGGAGGTCGGCGGGGCTTGAATGGATGGTCGGGGGGTGGTGCCAAGCACAGCGGTGCGGTGAGGTCGAGGGGAGGGCGCAGGCAGGGGAGGAATACTGGGCCGGTGGTCGCTGGCATTTCGAGGAAGGTCGTCAACACTGACTCGCTGGAGGTAGATGAAGGTGATCTGCCCGTTCTTTGTACATCGGACGGTGTAGAAAAAATGGACTGACCTATTTGCTTTCAGTCGTCTGTTATTTTCATAGAACCCTGTAGTAATTTAGTGTGCCATGCATGTTGTAGAGCTATCATATGTCTCCCGTCATTTATTTCTCACCGACCTGCTATCTGCTACCTTTACACTGTACTAATTGTGCACACACTTCACCCATACTCACACTATTGTTTTTTTATGCATGGGTATTTCAGACTCTGACGCAGTGTTGATGAATGCAGAAAAGAAAAGACAGAAGTCGCTCCAGTGTAATTCGAAGATAAGCACTAAGCGTTCCAGCGCTCTAACGGGTGCAATGTTAGCAGTTGGAGACAGTACACTTAGCTCTACAGTTGATGATCTCAATTGCCACACACAACCATCCCAGGTGCTTGCTTTAACTTCGCGCTGTCAAATGTGGTTGCATGTTGCATATGGTGTCTAGCTTGTATTGCTTCCAATTAGGTTAAATTACATCTGCTTACTTTACACATTATACCTTTGATAATGACATGCCTTCCTGTTTTTGATACATACTACATATGTCTATTAACCATGTTCGTACATCAAACTAATGCTCTTTTGTATCCCTCGTCAATCACTTATGATGAGACAGTCACCCGGGTGGGTTTCTGTGAGACGCCATACTTGTTTAAAGAGTGCAGTGTCATCCTCCCAACATGATTCTCAAGAAACAGCAAGGCTAAATGAAGATAGTCAACGTAGCTCTCTAGTTGATCACCGCAATTCCCCCACACCACCATCGCAGGTGCTTGCTCTTACTTGGCAGTGTGATATGTAGTGTTCGTCTTACATGAAAATAGTGTTCGTCAGTATCATGCATCAATGAGTTTTGAAGAGCAAATTTTATTCCTTTTTCTTGTGGGTTTGACTTGACAAGGCAAAATTAAGAAAGAGGAAGGAAAAGAGTAAGGAAGGCGATGATGGTGGTCCTCTGCAGCAACGTAAACGGAGCATATGTACCGATTCTCCTTGTACTGATAGTGCATTACAAGGTCCAAGTATCCGCTCCCCTACCCCACCATCCAAGGTGCTTGCTCTAACTTGGCAATGTGATATCTGGTTGCATGTTGCATATGGTGTCTAGCTCGTATTGCTCCTAATTAGTGTAAACTGCATCTGCTTAGCTTACACATGATACATGTGAATATGACACGCTTTCCTGTTTTTGGTACATACTATATCTTATGATAAGGCACTTTTCTTGTGTATCCCTCATCAATGCTCCTAATTTGTTAAATTGCATAACCTTAGCTTACACATTATACATGTGAATATGACACGCCTTCCTGTTTTTGGTACATACTACATCTGCCTATCACATCATGTTCTTACATCAAACTACTGTTCTTGTGTATCCTGCGTCTATCGCTTATGATGAGACAGTCACGCGCGTGGGTTAATATGAGACGTAGTACTCTTATAAAGAATGCAATTTCATCCTCTCCACATGATTCTCAAGAAACAGCAAGCCTAAATGAAGATATTGAACGTAGCTCTGTACCTGAAGACCGCACTTCCCCTACACCACCATCACAGGTGCTTGCTCTAACTTCGCAGTGTGATATGTGGTTGCATGTTGCATTCGGTGTCTAGATTGTAATGCTTCTAATTAGGGTAAATTGCATCAGCTTAGTTTACACACTATACCTGTGAAAATGACATGCCTTCCTATTTTTGGTACACACTACATCTATGTGTTAACCTTGTTCTTACATGAAACTACCTCTCCTCTGTATCCTGCATCAATCACTTACGATGAGTCACCTTTATTCGTTGCATATTGCATATTATTTCCAGCCTGTTGCCATGTATTGCTTCTAATTTGGTCAAATACATTTGTTAGGGCACCCTTTTAATTTGGCAGAGTGATATTGGATTCATCTTTCATATGGTTTCTAGCTTGCATTGATTCTAACAAGTTCAAGCACCTTGCACCCTTTTAATTTGGCAGAGTGATATTGGATTCATCTTTCATATGGTTTCTAGCTTGCATTGATTCTAACAAGTTCAAGCACCTTGTGCTTAGTTTACACTTTATACATCATACATGTCAATATGTCACGCCGTCCTGTTTTTCATATATATTCCATCCTCCTATCATGCGGCAGCCTTACATGAAAGTAGTGTTCGTCAGTATCATGCATCAATGAGTTCTGAAGAGCAAATTTTATTCCTTTTTCTTGTGGGTTTGACTTGACAAGGCAAAATCAAGAAAGAGGAAGGAAAAGAGTAAGGAAGGCGATGATGGTGGTCCTCTGCAGCAACGTAAACGAAGCATCTGTATCGATTCTCCTTGTACTGATAGTGCATTACAAGGTCCAAGTCTCCGCTCCCCTACTCCACCATCCAAGGTGCTTGCTCTAACTTGGCAGTGTGATATCTGGTTGCATGTTGCATATGGTGTCTAGCTCGTATTGCTCCTAATTAGTGTAAACTGCATCCGCTTAGCTTACACATGATACATGTGAATATGACACGCTTTCCTGTTTTTGGTACATACTATATCTGTCTATCACACCATGTTCTTACATGAAACTACTCTTCTTGTGTATCCTGCATCAGTCACTTATGATGGGACACCTTTCAGTTGGTAGTGTGATATTGGTTTGCGTCTTGAATATGATTTCTAGCATGTATTGCTTCTAGTTTGATGAACGCCACCTATGACGAGACAGTTTTAACTTGGCAGCGTGATATTGATTGCACCTTCCATATGGTGTCTTGCAGTGTTTCTAATTTGTTGAAGTGTCTTCTGCTTAGTTACCACATCATAGGTGTGAATATGTCAAGCCGTCCATTTTTTCGTACATATTCTATCCTCGTATCATGACTTTGCTTTCATCAGAGTAGTGTTCGTCAGTATCATGCATGAATGAGTTCTGAAGAGCGAATGATATTCCTTTTTCTTGTTGGTATGACCTCACAATGCAAAATCAATAAAGTTGAAGGAAATTGGCAAGGCATTGGATGATGGTGGTCCTTCCGAGCAACTGAAACGGAGGTTCTCTACAGATTCTACTCCGCCATCCTCCCAACAAGATTCGCAAGATAACACAAGGCTAGACAGTCAACGTAGTTGTGTAGATGATGAGCACATCTCCCCTACTCCACCATCACAGGTGCTTGTTCTAACTTGGCACTATTATATGTGGTTGCATGTTGCGTATGATGTCTAGCTTGTATTGCTTCTAACTTTTTTGAACTGCATCTGGTTACTTTACACATAATGCCTCTGAATATGAACATGTGTTCCTGTTTCTACATCAGACTACTATTCTTGCATATCCCGCATTAGTCACTTATGATAAGGCACCTTTAAGTCGCCACTGTGATATTGGTTGTGTCTTGCATATGATTTCTAGCATGTACTGCTTCTAATTTGTTGAAATGCCATACAGTTTGAACTTGGTAGAGTGATATTGGTTGCATCTTTCATATGGTGTCTAGCTTGCGGTGCTTCTAATTTGTTGAAATGCCTTCTGCTTAGTTACCACATCATAGGTGTGAATATGTCACACCATCCTGTTTTTCATACATATTACATCCTTGCGTCATGTGTTTGCCTTTCATCCGAGTAGTGTTCGTTAGTATCATGCATGAATGAGTTCTGAAGAGCGAATTTTATTCCTTTTTCTTATCGGTTTGACTTCACAATGCCAAATCATTACAGCTGAAGGAAATTAGTCCGGCAGTGGATGATGGTGGTCCTTCGGAGCAACTCAAACAGGGGGTCTCTACAGAGTCTACTCCGCCATCCTCCCAACAAGATCCGCAAGACAACACAAGGCTGGGCAGTCAATGTAGTTGTGTAGATGATGAGCACATCTCCCCTACTCCATCATCACAGGTGCTTGCTCTAACTTGACACTATTATATGTGGTTGCATGTTGCATATGATGTCTATCTTGTATTGCTTCTAACTTGAATTGCATCTGCTTACTTTACACATAATGCCTGTGAATATGACATGTGTTCCTGTTTCTAGAACATACGTGTACATGATGAGCACATCTCCCCTACTCCACCATCACAGGTGCTTGCTCTTACTTGGAACTGTTATACGTGGTTGCGTTTTCCATATGATGTCTAGTTTGTATTGCTTCTGATTATGTTGAATTGCATCTGCGTAGCTTACAACTTATACCTACAACGATCACTTACCCATAAGAGACATTTAACTTGGGACTGTGATGTAGGTTGCATCTTGCATTGTCTTGTAGCTTGTACTGCTTCTAATTTCTTGAAATGGCTCTTACAACGAGACATTTTTTACCTAATAGAGTGATATTGGTTGCATGTTCATATGGTGCCTAGCTTTCATTTCTTCTAATTTTGTTGAAATGCCTTCCGCTTACTGTTTTTTCATACATATTCCATCCTCCTATCGTACGTCTGAATATGAAACGCTGTCTTTTTTTGTATATATTCCATCCTCGTATCCTGCGCTTGCCTTACATCAAAGTAGTGTTCATTTGTATCATGCATCAACCAGTTATGCAGAGCTAATTTTATTCATCTTCTTGTGGTTTTGACTTCATAAGGCAATATCAGAAAATAGGAAGGAAAAGAGTAAGTTAGGGGATGTTGGTGGTCCTCCGCACCGACACAAACAGAGACTCTCTAGATTTGCCACTGCTACTGCTAATGAAGTTGAAGTCCCAAGTCTACATGATGAGTTCATCTCCCGTACTCCACCATCGCAGGTGCTTGCTCTAAGTTGACAATGTGATAATTGGTTTCATGTTGCATATGTTGTCTAGCCTGTATTTCTTCTATTTTGATTAAATTGCACCTGCTAAGTTTATACGTTATACATGTGCATATGACATGGCTTTCTGTGTCTAGAATACACTGCATCTATCTATCATACCATGTTCTTACATCAAAGTACTGTTGTTGTGTATCCTGCATCAGTCACTCATGATTGGACGCTTCTAACATGGCAGTTTGATAGTGGTTGCATCTTGCATTGATTTCTATGTTGTACTGCTTCTAATTTTTCGAATTGCCACTTATGACAAGACACTTTTAACTTGGCAGAGTAATATTGGTTGCATCTTTCATATGGTGTCTAGCTTGCATTACTTCTATTTTCTTGAAAATCCTTCTGCTTAGTTTGCACATCGTAGCTGTGAATATGTCATGCCGTCCTATTTTTCTTACATATTCCATCCTCATACGGTTGTCTTACATCAAAGTATTGCTTGTCTGTATCATGCATCAATGAGTTCTAAAGAGTGATTTTATTCTTTTGTGTTGTGGGTATAGCTTGACATGGCAAAGTCAAAAAAGAGCAAGGAAAATAATATAGTAGGGAGTGCTGTTACTCGTCGGGTGAAACAGAAAAGGTTCTACCATCGAGATTCTGCTGGTACTTATAGTGCAGTAGAAGGTCCAAGTCCACCGGCTAAATCTACAAACACAGTATCACCTGCTCCACCAGCTGCAGCATCCGCTTCAACTATACCAGCATCTCAACCAGTTACTCGTTCGTTTGCTCCGGAACTGGCCAGTTCCCAAGCTGCCTTCACACCTAACACTACTTCCGAAGCACTGCTGACACAACAGGACTTGGCAAGATCAGATGAACCTCATGAGCATCAACACCAAGACGGTACCTGACCGAGTCAAGTTGCAGTTGCATGCTCCTTTATATGTACTCTCACAGTTTGATGTACACTAACACTTTCCATATTCGTTGTTGAACTAGCACCACGGTGCAAGCGGAAACAGACATCAGGGATAATGCTTGACAGATTACGAAAATCTAAAGGAGGAAGAATGGAGATCCATTTTGAGGCAGGTTTAAAAAGGCCACGTGATGCTACAGAGTTAGCCAAGTTAGTATCAGAGGCAGCCGTTGCCGTCAGGTGTCATGCACGTATCCTCCCAACATGGATCCAGTACAGGAATGAGAAAGACAATACCCAGTTTAACACCTTCCTTGACCATTTATCCGTAAGTAATATTATTCATCGCAATTAGTAATATTGTCTTGCTTTGTCCCATACTTTCTAGCTTCCTCCTAATAAGACTTACATTCTTTTTTCAACAGATGAGGTTCAAGTTGGATCCGAAAGATGATGCAACTAGACAAGAATGCACTCATGTTTTTCAATCTGCTCTGCGACAGTATCGGTACCACCTTAGAAAATCTCACTTTGAAGGCAAGGCTAACAATGAAATCGCCCAAACATCTCCAGTGGAATATATTACAGATGAAGACTCGACAGCCCTTGTTAAACACTAGTCTGATCCAAAGTATCAGGTAGGCTATATGTATTTGATCAGACCACATATTGAACTTGTATTTATGTATGTGCCTTACAAGTGTATCTTCTTCTAGGCTAACTGTTTGAAGAACAAAACCAACCGTTCTAAAGTGAAATTCCAACAGACCACAGGATCTCGTAGCTATATTGCACACTGCGAGGCTCTTGTAAATAGCTGCTACTTCCTTCTTTTTTTGTGCCATATTATCGTATCTATATTGACTTGTTCCAAATACAGAGGAAATCCCGTGCGGACCAAAAAGAACCTGAACCGAATGCAGTGCAAATCTTCAAGGATTGCCACACCAGCAAGATGAAGGGCATGAGCACACCAGTTCAAGCCGCTGTTGTAAGTCCTTACTCCTCCTGCCTTGAACTGATTGGTACTGTGATGTGTTCATTTAACAACTTGGTTTGCAGCCAATGTCAGTTACTCTGTTCACTTTTATTCACAGTTGTCTTAACGTATCATTTCACCTTACATGGTTTAAAAGAGATGAAGGATATTCTTTTGGTCTTGATCTGTAATCTAGTTGTTATGTTCACGTGCGCACACAATGATAAAATAGTCTGTTTGTTTTATATCTGTTTGCCCATGATATGAATGATGTCATACTATGTTCATCCTACTTTAAACCATGTCTCTTTATCCTTAGATGTCAACGAATGTGAGGAAATAGACAATACATTAGGCATGCTACCTGGATATATGTTCCGAAAGTGATTTTATTATGTAGTTGGCACTACAATACATGCTAATGTATTACAGTAGTTCACCAAAATAAGTTATGTATAAATGTTTAACCTACTTTGTTTGTTTTTGTCTCATTAGTAACTTATCTGGTACACTAATCTACAAGTTCAAACTTTCAGGAAGCTATGGAACAAATGATTGAACAACCACAACCACCTGAAGGTGACGAGGCTACTACAGGCACAATGTCACCTCTTGCTGCAGTGCGTCAGTATCTCTCACTAATAGTGCAAAAAGCACCTTCCTGTGTAATTCTGAGTTGGTTGTCAAGGTAGCCTCGTCCAAATCGCCTACTGAACAAAATCTTCCTGCTAGACAGAGTGATATATCTATGGTCCAGACACAAGTCCAATCCCTAGTGGACGTTGTTTCGGAAACAAGAATAGTGGTTGAGAAATGTCATCAAGATATGAATTGTTTTGAAACCAGACTATCAGACATTCGCTTCGTTGTTCAAGAGCAATGGCGAAAAAAGGTGGAGATCATGCTGCTCCATCAGATTCTATAGCTTGAAACATTAGCACTCAGGTCAAATGATCTGTGCTTCTATACATCTGATGGTGCTTTTATCTGGAAGGACTGTAAACTTTATGCCAACAAACCTTTTGTTGTATGGTTGGAATTTATTTTGTTGTGATACAACAATTATGATGCTGCCTCAGGCTGCAGTAATTACGACGCTATTTTTGTATAGTGTAGGTTTATCTTAGTAATGTATTCGGCCTAAAGCTTCGTAGGAGCCCAACATGCCAACATTCGTCGGGCCCATTCCAATTGGGCTAAAAACGATTATGGGCCGAAATTGGCATGTAGCCCACTAAAAATATCTGGGCCTAAATCAGCATAAGCTTTCATATTTTTCTGGTAGGCTTATGCCCATAGTGGGCCTTTAACAGGCCTAAACAAAATTTGGGCCCTCAGTAAAAATAGGCCGTTTACAGGTGTAAATATCTCGAGCCCATAAAATACATGGGCCTTTAATATACCGAAAGTGAGATTGTGCCCTGATTGTGCCAAATAACCCACTGGACTTTAACAGGCCGAAATTCGGATGGGCCGTAAATGCGCCGACCTAATACACGGGCCTTTAACAGGCCGGAACTTCGGTCGGGCTAGATTATCGTCATTTTTATATGGGTCGTTAATGGTCCCGATATGACGTTGGGCCACATATGGCCCATGGTTTAGGTCCGGCATTAACAGGCCGAAAATGACAACAGGCCGAAAGTGGCCCAAAGCTATAGTGGGCCTCTAACAGGCCGAATGTCAGACATGGCCGAATATGACCCAAATCCTTCACGGTCGTTTATGGGCCGAAAATTTTGATGGCCTGTAAATGGGCCCAAATGAAGCCGGACTTTAACAGGCCGGAAATACACCGGGCCGTAATTCGGCCCAATTACTTAGCGGACTGTTAACGGGCCAGAAGTGACCATGGGCCGCGTTGATGACAAGTTTAGGATAGGCCGTTGACAGGCCGATTTGACAGAGAATGTTTGGCCTTTCGCTGGGCCGGCCCATTATGGTCGGCAGAATCTAGTGGGCCTTTAGCTGGGCCGGCCCATTGTGGTCCGCAAAATCTTGTGGGCCTTTAGCTGAGCCGACCCATTATGGTGTGCAAAATCGTGTGGGCCTTTAGCTGGGTCGGCCCATTATGGTCCGCTAAATTTTGTGGGCCTTTAGCTAGGCCGGCCCATTATGGTCCGCTAAATCTTATGGGCCTTCGGTTGGGCCGGCCCATTTAATCTTTGTGGGCCACTTTTGGGCCGGTCCACGTGTCAACATATCATAGGCCCATCTCGACCGTTGGATGAGTGACACCTGTGCCAACGCGGAGCTGACGCGTGGATCTGTCAGCCAATGAGAATTTTACACATGGAAAATCGGCATTGGTCGTGGCTGTTAACGGGTTATCGGATCCAAAATCCGACATGATAGCTTAATGGCGTTCCGTTACGGTGGATGCCACGTGTCGGTCACCCTTGACGAAAGCACTTCCGTGACGCGCGATTTATCGTCATGGAAGTGGACACTTTCGTGATGATAATTTTGGCAATGTCATGGAACACTTCTACGACAGCACAGGTATGACTATCTTGATTCTGTCATAAATTTGTCATGGATGTACATGCATGACAGAAAACGCGACCTACTATGACAAACACGTATCATCACGGAAGTGTATCTTTTTTGTACTGGCGGATGCTTCTGCTGAGCCGCTTGGGAAAAAGAGAACGAACCGGTGCTCCGGCCCCGGCAGGCCAAGACTGGTGGGGACTGAAGATACAAGGATCCAACCACGGCAAGCAAAGGTTGCCGGGGGCTGTGGATTCAGATAAGTCTTTCATCCCCCTGTTATGCGTTTCCGTATAGAACTGGGACATGTGAAACCTCGTTTATGTTCTTAAAACCACCATGCTCCCCTTTTCGGTACCCAAGAGCTACCTCCTGCATCAGAATTTGGTAGTAGTCGCGGTGGCGAGGAGACGAACGAGGGGCCTAACTCTACTTCGCCCCTGCCTCCGCCAAGAGCGCGAGAATGGTCGACCGAAGTGGGGAGACGGCAAGGCCTGTTGCCGGGCGACAATGTTTATCTTGAAAATAACAAGGATTCATCCTTGGCATGGGCCTCGCTCACGCACAAAGAACCCGGCAAGCACCCTTTTTCATTAAAAACATCCCATATAGGTACAGTTCATACGGAATTAAAAACATGAGCAAGGGGATTACAAGTCTTAGAATTAACAAGTGCCCACAGGCTTACAAACTAAAAAGAGATAAGATGCCCATAATCCCTTTCTTGTGTGGAACAAGAGGGCAGGAGGGAGAAAAGAGCGCCTAGGCAAGGTGCGAGGAGCAGAAGGCACCAAGAGAACATCTTGGTGCCGGGAAGGGAGATGGAAGACGAGGCAGCGGGCCGGCAATACGCGGCGAAGGCGTCGGTGCCCCGCGTACTCTGATTTGATGGCCATCACCCGCCTTCTCCGACCCTCCTACGCCAGCCGCCCAAGGAGACAACGGGGAGCACCTCGATGGAGAGCTTGGCGAGGGTGGCCCTCGGCAGGGCGTGTGGCCGAGGGAGGGGCGACGCAGTCAGTCAAAGTCGGAGTCGGCATCCTGCCACTCGACTCCCTCGTCATCGATGTCGTTATCCTCCTCATCACTCCCGCTTGAGGAGGAATCTTCATCGTCGGAGGAGCTCTCCACGTAGCACTTCAAGCGAGTTCCGAGATCTTCAAAGACCTTGATGGAAAGCAGGCTACCCTCCATTAACTTGAAGTAGAGGACAAGCCCCGCCGTCAAGCTGTGGGTGCGTGTGAACGTCTTCCATCCGCTGTGGAGGTACATGATGTGAGGAGCGGGGAAGTCAACGTCGACCCGCGTGCCGCCGTTCCCGCAGCCCTTCATGTGCAACCAGAGGGTCTGGGGTGGATCGAGGTCCATCTCCCGAGAAAATGCAGTAGGGAGACGGAGGCGGCGACGCGGTGGCCGGCGCAGCCTGATGAAGAACTCGCGGGGCTAGTCCCCGACGTGGCGCTCCGTCGGGGGAGGCATCGCTGGCGGAGGCGAGGCCGATGTGCCGCCCCATCCTCCTCTCCCCCGCCGCCACGACATCTTGGGAAGGAGGGACGCGCTGACAAGCAGCAACCCTCGCCGCCACCGTCGAAGGTCCAGCGCTTCCTCTCGCCATGGCAGATGGAAGAAAGAAGCGAAGGTGGAAGGAGACGGATGATGGAAGAATGTGGAATGCCACCCCCTCCCCTTCTTATAAATGGGCGGAGTCGGGGCTCGGCCGCCCCGCTTGACCAATATGGTCATTGAGGGCACAGGGAATCAGGACTGGCCCGCTGCCCCAATCAGCGACGGCCCGGTTTCCCGCCTCCACCTCCTGCCACCTGCATGAGGGACACATGGCGAGCGAGCAGCATTAAAGGGACGGGCGAAGCAGCCGCTCCCCACCCCATGATCGTGGGGCGTGGGCGCCTTGAAGACCACGACCCGAGTCCATCCAAGTAAATGGGTCGTGCCTCTACACCTCCCTCCTTTTATGGGGAAGGCGCGAGCCACCTCTTTACCATGATGTGACGCATGCGTGCGAGAATCCACCCCACACATGACCCCCACGTCACGCACGACCCTCCACGTCGCGCATTCAACGCAGGTCATGGGGAAGCACAGCGGACGAGAAGTTACTACGGTAAAATCCGCCCCACCTGCCCGCACACCGTTCTGGGCCTAGCCCAACAACGTGTCGCGCTTATGTGTGGCCCGGGCCCGGGGGCTCCTGTCAGTGTACAAAAGTAGGGGCTCTCCTTTTGACCCCTTTACCTGTGCACGGGCAGTCAGAGCCATGCGTCGCGGCCACACTTAGCAGCGCGGAGGAGGGAAGCCGGAGAGAAGCTGAAGCACAAGACAACCAAGGTGACGCCAAGACCAGAAGCGCAGGAGGGCAAGAGGGTGAGGTGGACTCCCTCGGCAAGATCCTTGCCGAGGTGGCCCCCCGCATCCCCGACAAGAGCCTTGTCAGGGCAACTTGCCCAACACCAGCAGAGCGAGCCACACTTGAGCCCACAGGCTCCAACCCAATCAACTACATTGGAGCCAAGGCTCGGGAGGCGCCTCTGTGGTGACATGCAAATCTTCGTGTTCTTGTGTGTGGCGCTCCACAGGCAGAGGAAGCTGCTGGCTTCTCGCAGATGAGGATTACGATTAGTATAGCACATATTATGATATCTCCCTTGATTTCTGGTCTGCATTAGTATGACAGGGTACTGATATTTGTTTTGTGGTGTAGGAGCTTGAAGACAACAAGGGGCCATAGGATTCATGGCAAACCATTCGTCTCTGATTTTCTCCCCGAATCTGAAATTATTTTGCCCCTAAATTCGAATCCTTTTGAGAGAGTCAGAGTATTTATGACTATGCTCTATCAATGTGACATATTTGAATACAACATGGACTGGAAAGTAACTGCATTTCTCACCGTTCCACTTATATTCAGGGCAACATCAAACTTCAGTCAAAAGAACATAACCAGGCAGGGAGCTTCCTACAGCACTGGATGTGAGAAAGTTTGGCATTAACAAGTGCAGCCACCACTCTGCCCCTCCCCTCCGCACTATCCTCGGCTACCTTGTTGCTCACTTCGCCTGTGGCCACTTCATCCCCGACTACGCCAGTTTTAGTTTCATGTCTCGTACAGTTGGAACTTACAAAATTTATTATGTTCAGTGCTCTCCAGTAAGTAGCCAGTTTCAGTTTCATGTAATTATTTAATTATTTTTTTATATTATAACTGCTCGTTGGGCTGGCCCTTCTATTTTTGTTGAATTAGATGTTGTGGCCGCACCGATGAGAAACCGCTAGATGTCCCTCTACGTGCTAACACCAAGTACAATTCCAAATTCTTTTGGATGGATCGGGTAGAATTATCTGTCTGCTATTTTTTTTGTATGACCATGGTTTAATAGTTACAGTAATTAAAATACGTGTGACTAAAATATTAAAAAAATACTATTTTGAAGGAATCGATATTTAGGGCTCTCTTGTGGACTAGCTGAACATCAATATATTCTTCCACTATATATGTTACCGTGCCGTTGGTGTGAGATATAGAGGAGGGAGGGAGGGATGGAGAGTTGAAAGAGTACGATGACGGTGCATCTTACTTGAACTGGGTGAAGGAGGGGCCACGTAATGTTCGCTCCGCACGTCGGCTATGGAGAGAAAGGGAGAGAGAAGCATTGTGATCATGCCTATGATGACCATGTCCTTAGTCCTTCCATACCCCACCTTCATGTGGCCACTCCCCTCTGTCGTACCATTTCTCCCCCGGCTTTGCATGCCCCAATACTGGTCCTCCTTGAGGCTGTGATGTTGGTGTCAAAGGAAAGCGTGGTTGCATTGGTGCAGTCGATTTGCTCCTACTGTTGACGACAGTGTGAACAAAAGAGCACCAATCAATGTAAACTCTTCATTTTCTAAACGGCCATCTTATCTTTGAAGTGGGCAAGTAAAATATGAATTCACATTAATACAATTAAGAATTTAACGGACTGAGAGATATAGCTCAGTATTTCACCACGACAGATAAACTCCTCGATATCATGTGAACTTTGAAATTTACTTTATACCCGTTGCAACGCATGGGCTCTTTTGCTAGTAAGCTCTAATACGAGCAACTCCAACGCAGGTACCGTTTCGTCCGCCGCCATCCGTTTGAGTTGGTGCAAACAAAAATGAAGGCCGAACGCGCTGCAAAACGCGTCAGCTTCGCATCTGCGTGCACCCATTTTCAACCTAAATTTGCGGCAGAAATACGTCAGCCACGTGCAACTCACAAAGAGGAGGAGGATGAGGTGGCTTACGAGGCGCGCATGGCGGAGGCCATTGTGCTGTCCGCGGCTTGCGACTATGTCGTGCCGTCGCTGGCCCCGCCGTCCCCAACCAAGGCCGAGCCGGAACCGACCCCCATCGAGCACTACTCCTGGATCGGGGTGGTGCGCGAATGGGTCAGCGCGCCACCAATCTGGTGGGAGCGACGGAGGTGTAGGAGTGCGCCTACCTCTAGCAATGGCGTCATCAAAGGCTGCCCAAGAAGCGTCGTGAGGGCAAGTACCTCGAGCAGCTGGAGCGCGACGCCGGGGAGGGGGCACGCGTGCCCCGCCCCTGGTGGACGACATCGCCAGAGTCTGGAATACGGTGTTTCCCTAGGCTGGCCCGACGCCGACGCTGATCGACTTCATTGGCTCCGATGTCGACGACGAGGACGCCTAGGGCAGCACGTCTCTTTGTAGTTTAGGTTTAATTAGTGTTTTAGTTAATGTAAATGTGGATGCGTGGACTCTCGCCAGCCTTTGTGACCAGCATTAATGTTTTTCTATTTTTAAAATATTTGTGTTTTATTTTTTCCATGCGAATTAAAAAATGAGTCAAGCCAGCGGCGCGTACGTTGACCCAAACATGGAAGCGGACATGGGTGTCTACCGGGCCGACCCAAACGAATAAAAATGGACAAAATCACTATCCGTTTGGTCGGCGCATTGGAGTTGCTCTTAATAAATATGCAACTTATATTATTGAGAGGACAAAGCCAACATTATGGGCCGGAGGGAGTACAAAAGAATGCCAAAAGAGTAGAATGCAAAAGGTAAAAAGACATCACTAATATAACCGAGCATCTTCAATAGATGGTCCAAATGTAAAAATAACTAACTTTTGGACCGACTGGGGCAAAAAACGCTACTCCAACAGACGGTCCATATGCAAAAAAAATTGGACCTGGCCTTCTCGTGACGTAAAATGCAACACCTCGCGGTGCAAATATACATCACGAGATGCATCTGGTCCAAAACTAGCCGCCGCCCGCGAATGCCCAACCGCCACTTCATTTCCGTTCCCACCCAACCGCCCGCGACCTCCCGCCCGTCCGCCGCCGCCCCGCTGCCTCCACACCACGCCGCCGCCCAGTCGGGCGTGGCGGAGCCCAGGGAGCGGGTGCCCGAAGCCTTGGCCCCAGAGGTGATGCCATTCATCAGCGCAGCCGACGAGGTCGAGCTGCTCAACTCGCGGGTTGCGTTCCTCTGTAAGTCACGACCACCCCACCCCACCCCATTTTTGCAACAAAAAATGATGCTAGCCCACCCTACGGACGAGCACCAAATTTGATTAGGCTGCGTAGATACATACATGCAGGCTATTCAAGTGCACAAGCACAATGCGGATTGACCCACGAGTCCACCACCACTTCAACTCACAACAAATCTTGCACTTTTCAGTGGAAAATTACTTCTCATACGATGATACGATGCTACGCACAGTATTGAGTACTCCCTCCGTTCGAAATTACTTGTCACAGAAATGGATGTATCTAGATGTATTTTAGTTCTAGATACATCCATATCCAAGACAAGTAATTCCGAACGGAGGGAGTAGTAATTAGGTACACGGTGCAACACTCCTCACTGCTTTGTAGCATTAATCATCAATCCATTCATTGTCAAAAAAAATTCGAAATGGAGGGGTTTTCCCAGGCCTCTGCATCTGGCGATGCACACCATCATCCTAACTAAAAAAGAACGTACCAAAGATCCATAGAAATTTTAAAAAAAACCCAATGAACAACCGGGCCATAACAAGATTAGATGACTCAATCACATATCGCCATCCAAACGGGCTGCACAAATCCTCCCGCCGGTTGCACCCAAAGTTCATGGATGCCTGGGCCTCTGCACGAATCAGGGAGGATCAACAACTTCGTGTCACTCTACAAACCGCATACGTTGTTCAACTATAGTTGGGGGTGTCACACTCACACACCATATGTATAAAGGAAAATGATCTTGACCCGGTGCCCTGTGCACCCTAGTAGTATAACCTAGGTACGCCCAAGTACGTATCCATCCTGTAGCTCTGAAAATGATTTGCAATTTTTGTTGTTGTTTGGATATGTTAAAAAAATCCATTGCAATAATTCTGTATCACCCAAAGTAAAGCACAGATGCCCACACATATTTGTGCCTTAAGCTTATTTTTTTCGAAACAGAGGCATACGATTTGCCTCATCTATTAAATAAGGAGAGAATAGAGTTTGAGTTTTACAAGTACACCATGATTACGACATGACAATTACCCGCTCAATACAATATGCCCTAGATGCTTAACGCCCGTGGTAATCCAAATCTTTGCCTCGTCGCTAATCAAAAGCAATAAGATGGGGGGGGGGGGCTCTTGTGTCGGAAGACGAGAGAATTCTCTCATTCCAGAGGGTCCAAGAGACAAGCATGGTGTGGGACGCCATTGCTCGCCTATTTGGGATTTGCAAATCGGTTCTCTTGTCCCATCAATCCATGACGGAGTCCTCCATGTGCCAAGTCAAAGTGTCGACATGAGCAAGGCTAAATTTCTCGAAGACCAAATGCGGAGGCCTAAGTGTATGGCGACACTTGAAGAAGAGATGTGATCCGCTTTCTTGCTCCCTCTTGCGAACTGGACAAAGGGCGCAATTTGCCCAACCCCGCCTTTCTAACTGGTCGTCTGTTCCAATCCAATCTTCAAGTGCAAGCCATGTGAGGAATTCAACTTTCGGGGGTTCCCAAACCTTCCACACCATGCGTTCCTTTGGGGAGAGGGTCATCCCAAGGAATTGCGCTCTGTAAGCGGTGGTCGCCGAATATATCCGACCATTTGAGTTCTTCCAAAGAATGTCGTCTTCCACAAGGTCGTCAAGATGGAAGTCATGAACAAGCATCCAAAGAGTGAAGGACTCCCGGACGTGGGCACAGGAGACGATGGTGTTGTGGTTGATCTTGAGGATCCAAGCATTATCTTTAAGGGCTTCACGCACCTTCCAATTCTTCTTGAGGCGTCAAAAAATAGTGGTGCGATGTCCTTAGGCTTGCGCCCAAGGAGCCATGGGGAATCCTAAAACGGCGTTTTTGCGCCATTGCCGACAATGATTGTGCCGGAGGCATAGAAAAATCAAGGCCCTCATTGCATGGGTTTCCAAGCCCAATGCACAACTTGTTTGGCTCTTTCAGTTCATACCATGGCCAAAGAAGGCGAAGAGCATGGGCAAATTTGTCAGTGTTGAGGACCCCAACTCCTCCATACCCCCGAGGGCAGCAAACGACCTCCCAATTGACCTTGTGCTTGGCATCGGTCGGCTTATCTGAGCCGGATTAAAGGAAGGCCCTCTTGATTTTGTTGAGGTTCTGGAGAGAGCTCCGTGGGACGATAAGAGGCGTGATTGAGAACACCGCTTGGGAGGTAATGAATGATTTGACGAGGGTCGTCCAACCAATGGTAGTGATATTTTGGCCCTCCCAAGTGACCAATTTGCCGGCTGCTTTGTCCTCAAGATATTGAAGGTCCACCTTGTTGAGTTGTCAAACTGAGAGAGAGTGCCCCAAGTATTTCAGAGAGAAGGAGGCTCTAGCCGCCGGCATGCTCTGGAGAATGTGCCCCAAGTGAAGATGATTGCAGCGAATGGGTACCACTGAGCTCTTATGAAAGTTTGTGCAAAGGCCCGTCACCTCACCAAAACCCCTTAGGATTGCTGAAAGGTTGTCTATATCCCTCTTGATTGGGGCCATAAAAACAACCGCGTCATCCGCGTAAAGTGAGGTTCTCACCATGGCACCCTGACCACGTATCTTATGGAGAATGCCTTTCCAAGTCGCGAACTCAAGGATTTGATGAAGAGGATCAATCTCAAGGACAAATAGCAGGGGAAAGCGCGTCACCCTGCCGGAGCCCACGAGCATGCTTGATGAGGGGACCGGGGATCCCATTCGGGAGGATGCACGAGGAAGATGTGGATAGAAGCACCGCAATCCAATCTCGGACCTTGCTTGGGAACCACTTCCGTAGGAGGAGGTCAAGAATGTCCTCCCACTTGACCGTGTCAAAGGCCTTCTTGATGTCAAGCTTGAAAAGTAGGGCAGGGGTTTTGCTCTTGTGTAGCCGACGAGCAAAATTTCAAATGCACATGAATTTTTCATGTGTACTACACCTCTTAATGGATGCACTTTGAGCATTGCAGACGAGGGCGTTCATGTGGGGAACAAGGCATAAGGAGAGGGCTTTAGCAATGATTTTGGCCACCGCGTGGATAAGGCTAATGGGCCTATAGTCGGAGATGCAAGGCTGAGTTGAGCCATTGAAGGTTGGAAGTGTGCAGCGAGTCGAAGCTTTGGATGGCTTGCATAATGTCGTGCTTGATGAATCCCCAACACTTCTAAAAAAAGAGACCTATGAAGCCATCTGGACTGGGAGCCTTGTCACTGGGAAAGTCTTTGATGGCCTCCCATACCTCCTTCTCGGTGATAGTATCGCCAAAGTCATGCAAGTCCAGTGGCTCAATGTTAAGCTCCTCCCAATTGAAATCCTTGGTGCAACCTATCCCTTCGACCCGTGACCTCCGAGAAATGGCCATGGATGATTTTCTCCTTTCTCCGTGCTCGGTGACCCAACCATGCACATGCTTAATCCTGTGAATGTGGTTTTTCCTCCTCCGGGCATTTATGCGACGATGGAAGAAATTGGTGTCTGTGTCTCCATCCTTTAGGTTTGCCAACCTCTGCCTTAAGCTTATGATGAACACGACCCAACCAGTTGCCGAACATATTCGCTATGCTAGTTGGAGGTGGCAGGTTGAAAGCTACATGGATGGTACGCGGGCATGACAGGAATAAATGATGGCTTGTTTCCTCCTGGTCACATAAGCAACATGTTCTACATCTCTGCCAATTCCGTTTAACCAGATTGTCTTTGTTAATACCACACCTCTGTGCAGGTATCACATGAAAATGTTTATCATTAACGACACTTTGATTTGCCAAATATATTTGTGACAAAACACTGGTCCAGTATTAATAAGATCAGAATACATTGACCTGCTAGAAAAAACACCGGGAGTATTCAACTTACACTGAAACATGTCGGCAACATCCGGCGATAGGTTGACCATCATCAACATATGGATCAGATGTAGCCACTCTGTCCACTTGACCCCACCAAGCGCCCATTGAAATTCAATATTCAATGGAGTCGACCCCATCGCTGACGCAACTGAAACGTTCTTTTCATCGCATGATGTTATACAGGTTCAGATATTGGAGGCCAAGTGGCGCATCTCCAAGCCATGTATCATCCTAGAAATGAGTATTGAGGCCATTGCCTATCCCAAACGACCCTCCGCAAAAGAACTCAGACTTCACCCTCATCAATCCCTTCTAGAATGGGTAGTTAGTTGGTTTCATGGACATTTAGGACTACTAGGTTCTCACCCAGGACTCTCTCACTGTTTTTCTCACACACCCATGCACACAAGGAACAAGTATGAAGCTCTGTAGGTTTATATCAGCAGCAACAAGCTTACTATTACAAACAGGGATACATGTCCTTTTATAGGACTATGTGAACCGGCCTATACTACCAATACTTAACAGCTAACCTAGGACAGCTCAGTGCAAGCTTTTACTACAGTCTATGACATACTGCTGTCTACGTACAACTCAGTCAGATCAGACTTTGCTTCTTACTGCTGACAGCTACTACAGTGCTACCAGAATAGTCTGGATGCATGCCTATAGTGCTAGCTGCTGCTCTTTCGCGACATGCAAGGCTGATGCATAGCTAGCTAATTTTGCATGTCATTATACAACATCCACATAACTAATCATCTTAGCAATGTTAGTTCTTGCATATCGGGGATACCAAGTCATACCAAACTCACTGGTATGCTGAATCGTCTTAGCTCTTGCATATCGGTCAGGCTTCTCATATTGTATGATCACATATGCGGAGTTTTTTGTGGACACAACCAACACAAGAAACATGTTGTCTTGTAGACGCACCTAAAGTATATCTTCTTATGGACGCAACTAACACGAGAATTCAGCTTCTTGTGGACACTACTAACACAAGAAATATCTTGTGGACACGACTGACACAAGATCTTGATCACACGCAATTTTGTGGACACATCTAGCAGAAGAACTCACATAACCACACACACAATATCTTGTGGACGCAACTTACATGAGAACACAAAACTTTTGCCACCGATGACACAACTTACCCGGAGCGCTACCTTCCTCGTTGCCGGGGATGCAACTTACCAGGCAATATCTCCTTGCCAATCAGGATAAGGTTGGTTCATCTTCGGCACATGCTTGAGCAAAATGTGCCTCTGCATTGCCTTCTTTCTTTGGCTTGCGACATTCCTCGGAGAAATGCCCTGGTCATCACAATTATAGCAACAAACCTTTGCCTTATTCAACTTGCAGTTTTTCTTGACGGAGCCGTTGCCGCCTCCATTCCTCTTGAACCTGGACTCCCGCTCAGCGCGGGCCAGCAGCAAGTGCTCCTCGCCAGCATCACCGATTCCTCCTAGACTCTCCTCATGTGCCTTCAATCCTCCAATAACCACTTCCACTGTCATTGTTTTGAGGTCACCAAATTGTTCGATAGTCTAAGCAATTTGGAGAAACTTGTTGGGGATGGCGCGAAGGAACTTCTTGATGGCATAATTCTCCTCGAACTTCTCGCCAAGTGCCCTGACCTGTTGACAATGGTTGTCAACCGGGCAGCAAAATCATCAATCGATTCTGACTTCTTCATGCACAGGCCCTCAAATTCCATCTTGAGAGTTTGTACCTTGGCATCCTTCACGCGCTCAACATCCATGTGCATGATCTTCAAGGTCTCCCAAGTCGCCTTGGGTGTCTCCTTTTCGGACACCAGAAGAGCATGCCCTCTGGTATGCCTTGATGGACCATGCCAGGTAGCTGCTCTTTGGGATCATAGGGTATCGATGGGAATCAATCAATACTTCTTTCTTAATATCTCACTCAAGCTAATACACATGGCTCTGATACCAATTGTTATAACTAATAGGTTCTCATCGAGGACTCTCTTAGTGTTTCTCTCTCTCAAACACACATGCACAAAAGGAACTAGTATGAAGCTTTGTAGCTCTATATCAGTAGCAACAAGCTTACTGTTACAAACAGGGGTACATGTCCTTTTGTAGGACTATACGAACCGACCTATACTATCAATACTTAATAGCTGAGCTAGGACAGCTCAGTGCAAGCTCTTACTGCAGTCTAGTACATACCGTTGTCTATCTACAGCTCAGTCAAACCAGACTTTGCTTTTTTACCGCTGACAGCTACTATAGTGCCACCTAAAGAGTCTGGATGCATGCCTATAGTGCTAGCTGCTGCTGTTTGCCGACATGCAAGCCTGATGCATAGCTAGTTAATTTTGCATGCCCTTATACAACATCCACATAATTAATCATGACAAGATTATGTTCACACTTGTTTCGGAGCAGCTCCTGCCAAACACCTTCCTCTGTAAGTAGTTTGAACAACCATTTGCTGAGCAAACACTTATTCTTAACTTCAAGGTCCTCGACCCCCAAACCACCTAAATCTCAAACTGACATTGGTTCATTGCATGCTGAGTTTGTATCACGAACCAATTTGTTGCTAGGTTGGCAGTTCTAGTGTCCATCTAGCGTCTTACCTTCTCGGTTCCTTTCTCGTATATTGTACGTCAAGCAGTGCATGCTATTCTGATATGAAACTGGATTTACCATGCATGTTGTACCAAGGTCGCAGATATGCCTACAAGAAAGTTCAAAGAATGGATCCATCATCCATCCAACGTGGGGTTCGGCAGTTCAAAACATACATGTCACTTAAGCTAGATCAGGTAACCATGTATCTGAAGTTATGATGTTGCTACTACCCTTTCCTCACTGTGGCTGAAATCTTAGCATCACGCTTGTCAGAATTTTATCAACAACAAAAAAACTTACTGCATTTTTTTGTAGCTTATTCATGTTTTGGCCAAAATGGGAATCCATTGTCTATTAACTCTTATTTTAGTTTTCTTCTTGACCTAACACCATGCAAGTCTTCTTCTCTAATTCATATTTATGATATAGATTTGTATTAGCTGTTGCTTAGCCTCACAAATGGGAGTAGACTGTGAGCTCTCACAAAGGGGAGTAGACTGTGAACTCATTTCAGGAGTCTGACTCATATGAGATATAGTATGTCCTTGCATTCTTTCATTCAGTTCGATATAAGAAAAGTGAATAACTGATGCTGGACGTCTGATGTCTGAAGCAGACATGACCGTGTTGTGACTATGCTTGCAAACTTGCTTTACTGTGACTAATTTACCTCCTCTTTTTTTCTCCTTTTGAGACCTACCTTCTTTGCCGTCTTCTCTTCAGTGGTGAATACCTGACACTATTCTATGTTTGACAGGATGACATGCAATTTCCTTTAAATGATTCAAAGGAGATCCAATGATTTTATAAGTACTATTGTGAAAATTTGAGAAGAACCTTTGAAAAACAGAACTTGTAAGACATAATACACTCATAATCAATTTCGTTTGTGGTGAACTGCTTTAATCACCTTCTTTTTTGTGTTGAAAACTCAGTGAGGAATTGGCTAGATATTACCAAGTGGCGTCTGCTCTTTATGAAGTGTTAAGAGATGTAACAAACCACAAGGTTGATTCTGAGGTACTCCATTTTATATAAAATTGTTTTATATAAGTTTTTGTTCACCTGTTCCATTGGTGAGCTTCTTCAACACTGTCTCCCAAACTTTGTTTTGTAGGTGATGAAACGTGCTAAAGTAGTAGAGGAAAAGAGTGCTCATTTTAAGAGTTACAAGTACAACATAGTCCCCCTCAATTTTCCTGGTTCTGCAGAAGCAGTTGTGGAACTCCCGGAGGTTAGTTATAATTCCTAGTACTTATGTTTGCTCCTCCCACTCTTTCTACTTGTTTATGAAAATCTGCAGCAAGTTATGATCCTATTTGTGCTGTAAATGGTGTAGATAAAAAAATGCTATAGATGTAATACGTAACATAGACGGTCTTCCAAAGCTACAAATGTCTTCAATGCAAAGGGAAGGAAAACCTATCTAGGATTTACTTGACTGGCTTTCGCTAGCATTTGGATTTCAGGTAAATGATTGGTTTCCCAATTATGTTCTGATATCGTATCTGAGGTGATGGAACGTCATCCCGTCCAGTCTTACTTGTGCTCATGGTATTATGCTTGAAAAACATATTTAATGTTGTACTACATGGTTCCTTTTGTAGAAATCGAATGTGGAAAATCAGAGAGAAAATATGGTGTTACTGCTTGCAAATATTAGCACAAGGACCTCAGGACAGGAAGGGCATCCTTTGGTAAGATATATGTGTTGAAGTGTATATGTGGATTGCCTATCCCTTCCCATCAGTTTGGAATTTTGGTTGCGTTGGCTAGTGCATGAAGCTTAACATGGTATCAGAGCTAAGGTCTTGAGTTCAAGTCCTGGCTTTCGCAATTTATCTAAAAATTGCTGCTGCACCCCTTTGTGTCCACTTATAGGCCTTTTGAGCCATACCTCCGAGTCTATCCACGCGTTGACTTCCCACGTCACACGTGAGAGGGGTGTTGAAGTGTATATGTGGATTGCCTAGCCCTTTCCATCAGCTCGGACTTTTGGTTCCGTTGGCTAGTGCATGCAGCTTAACATGATATTATTAGAGCCTAAGGTCTTGAGTTCAAGTCTTGGCTTTCGCAATTTATCTAAAAATTGTTTGCGCCCCCCCCCCCTTTCTGTCCACTTATAGGCCATACCTCCGAGTCTATCCACGTGTTGACTTCCCGCGTCACACGTGAGAGGGGTGTTGAAGTGTATATGTGGATTGCCTAGCCCTTTCCATCAGTTTGGACTTTTGGTTACGTTGGCTAGTGCATGAAGCTTAACATGATATCAGAGCCTAAGGTCTTGAGTTCAAATCCTGGCTTTCGCAATTTATCTAAAAATTGCTGCTGCCCCCCTTTGTTTCCATGTATAGGTCTCCTGAGCCATACCTCAGAGACTATCCACGTGTTGACTTCCCACATCACACGTGAAAGGGAGTGTTGAAGTGTATATGTGGATTGCCTAGCCCTTTCCATCAGTTCGGACTTTTGGTTGCGTCGGCTAGTGCATGAAGCTTAACAATATGTTCCTTGTAGGTTTTGTCACAACTATTTTATCTTCTATTTTACCTATGCGTTGCTCAACAGAATCTTTTGCTATGGACTTAGAATGTGAAATTTTGACACTGAGCTAACATGGAATTTCAGGTCGACACTGTGAATGATTTGTGGGACAAAATATTTGGAAATTATGGATCATGGTGTCACTATTTGCATGTTAGTTCAAGAATCATGTAAGTGGTACATGGTTTTGTGATTTTGTTTCATGCTATTACCATTAAATCTCCTGTAGCATTTAACATTTCTTAATACCATTGCTCTGTGTCATAGGATCAAATATGATGACACAGAACTAAAGAAGCAGCAGCTAATGCTTCTCCACATTGGATTGTACCTTCTTATCTGGGGTGAGGCTTCAAATGTCCGGTTTATGCCTGAGTGCTTATGCTACATATTCCACCATGTAAGGCCCCCTTCAAAGGAATTGTATTTTCTAGCTACCTTCAAATGAATATACTTATACAATTGAGTATCTTACTTTAATAGCTTATTGGTTGTGATTGATCTATTTAAGTTACATGTATATGTTCCAGCCACAGTTAAATAAATTGTATTGTTGAACTGTTGGTATATGGTTTCATGATTCCTAGTGACTCCAACTTATTTGCTCTAACAATTTCTTTGCATCTTTTTTGCACTTTTGGTAACAGTGTGCTTGTAGCTCCTTCAACATTTACTTAACTGGCATGCCTCTTGTCCAGCTGCTACTGATTCTAGCAAATATGAGCTATTTCATTTTCGTCAGTTCCATCACCCTAAGGTTGTAAAGAAATGGTGATAGAGGCAAAGGTGTCCCGATGTTTCGATGAGATGGTGGCTATCATTTCTGGGGGAGTCGACCTTGACGATCTGACTACGAACGTGCGAGACGTCGCGCCTTAGCAATCGCTAAACCAACTTCCGAGGGGTTATTGACCACGCCGGAGCACGATCAACCTGACCACGAGGGTCTGTTTCCTGCAAGCAAACGAAGAACAAGCAAGAAACTGAGATTGCAATCTGGATATTGCGAATATAAGATGAAAGCTTTATTGATCAAGGTGGGGTTCTGTGACGTCTTGGTCTGGTCGTTGGACACAAACGAAGTACGAGAAGTTGCAGCTATGGCGAACTTTTAATCTAAACAAAACCCAAAGTCTAAACGACGCCCTAAGGGCTGTATAT